>NC_139238.1:28633467-28939620 GCF_977018435.1 Lepisma saccharinum
GACAAAAGTGGAGGTAGAGGGGAAATGAAAGGAATTAGGAAAAAGAGGAAAAGAAAGAGAGAGGGGGAGAAAAAGAGGTAGAGAGGAAATTAGAAGAAATAGAGAAAGGAGGAATAGAAAGAGAAATCGGAAGAATTAAGAGGTAGAGTGGAAATGAAAGGAGATAGAGAAAGTAGGAAAAGAAAGAAAGAGAAACAGGAAAAAAGAAGAGCTAGAGAGAAAAATGAGAAGAGAAAGTAGGAAAAGAAAGAAAGAGAAACAGGGAAAAAGAAGAGGTAGAGTGGAAATGAAAAGAGATAGGGAAAAGGAGAAGAAAGAAAGATAAAGAGGAAGAAGAGAAGACAGAGAAAAGAAGAGAGAAAAAGATAGAAAGAGAAAGCATAAAGTCAAAGAAAGGATGAGATAGCGTAACAGTCGAGGAAAAATAAAGAAAAGTACAAAAAGAGAGAGGGAAAGAGAAGATATTGAGAGAGAGAAAAAAAAATTTCGCTACTCTACCACTTCTCAGAGCCTTATAGACATTTGATAGAAGGATTCGAACAACCGCAAGAGATACTCGAAGACAATGACAAAAGTAATATTTCTCTAATGGAATGTCAAGGTGAAAATAAGAATACACAATTTGTATTTTTTATTAATATTACGCTTGCCATAAGACATGAAACCAAACAACAATTAAAATCGATTCTCTTCAAATTAGCCTCACTCAACTATTAACTACAAGTGGCATTGGCTGAATTTCAGCCCCTTTTTTTAAACTTTTGTAATATGCCTATCTTTCGGTTAACACAGTACAGCCACATTATTAGGTAAGATTAAATTCCAACACTCAAGTTTTTTAAATCGTCGTAATTGTCAAACATTTGTGGGCGTCACAACCATGCATAAGTTCTTTAATTGAAAGACATTTTGGAATTATGTAATGCTATATCTCTTGTAAAATCAGTAAAGAACGAAGAATATTGATATTCTATGGTATTGTTACTGGTTGCTATGGTGATTTTAGTGAAATGTTGAATACATTCTTAAGCTAAATGGCATTTCTCGATTTATTTTATTTAATATCAAATAATTTGCAACAAAATGTCTACACTGGGAGGACTATGCGATTGCACTAACAACCAATAGCTTAATGGTTAACGTTGTAGAATTGTAATCATGAACTTATCGTTTGTTGAAATTCAATTTAGACTCAGATAAAAGCAGCAGTTGATGTCGGCCTCAGTGGTGGAGTGGTCAGCGCAACGACGCCTGGGGTCCCGGGTTCGAATCCCGGTTAGGACATGGATGTTTGTGTTTGTCCCAATGAGAAAAACAGAAAATTTAGTGAAAATTTATATATGTGCAAACTGAGAGAAAAGCGAATAACGAGGGATACTACCGCTTAGGGGTATTAATTTAAAAAAAAAAAAGTCGGCAGTACGTCTGACTGCCACGTGGTAGATCTAGGTTCGATTCCAGGCGTGGTTGATTTTCAGGTGGGACATGTTACGTTTATGCACGGAGCTGCTTTGGGGTACACCGCGTCTCTAAAAAAATGGGTGCTTGGAGGGCTAGGGGTGACAGGAGCGTGGTGCTGATTCTATCACCTCCAAGTGACCGAGATTAAGAATTAGTGTTGCTCACGAGACGAAGAGAGGCAGGCCAAAGTCTCGTACCGTCTGGTTTTCGGGATAACACAAACGAATATTTCGTCGACCTCATCACAAAGTGTAGTATCTCAATTTTTCAGGAGAGCGATTTAAAGGTTTTCATACATTTTAAATTTATTACTACAGATATAATATTTCACTTCTGAATCTGATATTTCGGATACGTGTTGACTGAAGATTGAAGTTTCTTTTCAAACAATATTCTCAAAAATTGTGTTATATCTAGTGGTATAAAAAGGGGCATAAACAAGATACGACCATTTGTGACGAGTGTGGTATGACCGAACGCTTGAGATACGACACCTATTTAAAGTGCGTCATTACCTGATTGAGCAACTTCTTGCATTATGTTTTTGCGTATTGATTTGTTGGAATGTTGTATCACTGTGGTAATTTATCACTTTATTTTTCTTGCTTTTCCATGAAAATATGAAACATTTTGTTACAAAATATACTTAAAATACTTGTAGATAATGATTGCAATTTTTCGATTGAAACAAAGTATTCAACTATACGAATAGGACTTTGATACTGTGCTTCAACACATTCATTTCTCTGCTTTTATCTGATTTAGGTAAGAAAGGAGAAATATACACCTAGCGGCAGCGAAACGCAGTGATTGATTCACAAACATTTCTGTCCAACTTTGACGAGCTGATGATGGCTTCATACCATTAGCAGAAATTACAGCGTTTAGTACTTATATTCCGTGAAACTGTAGTTAGCAAATCGTCGTTTATAACATCGTGCAGTTTCTTATCATTTGGACCCGTAAATTACTGTTGTATATCTCATGCAACCCATCTCACAATGGTACTTGACAAGGAAAGAATTCTCATATCCTCTTTTATCAATTGCACTCTGACGATCTGTCAATTTTCCATGTTGGTCAGATTTAGTTTTTATTTTCAATCATTAAAGGTTCAGCAGTGAGTGCACAGTCATTTTTGGGGTGACATAAAGTCAAATTCACGCTGTTTAATTATTTGCCGTGTTATGTGAAACGACACCGGTGAAGGCATGTTGCACAGTGGTTCGTATCTCACTTTAAACTGTAGGTCCAGTCCCGATTAGCATCTCTTTGCACAAAGTGGACTTAAAACAAAACTCGTTTTGTGAAATCTGTGCCTTGTGACCTGGGGGTCTCTTGGAGATAACTGACCTTCATTTCAATCACAGTCAAATTTGGATTACAATGTCATTCGAAGACTGGCTACTGCAGTAATGAAATCAGATTCCATTCGCAGACATCTCTTTAAATAAACGACATTCATTTGTGATAATCTCATCTTTGTTTTGAAGGCTTTTGTAAGGAACACCCCTCTCTCTTCTCAATTTCCAAACCGCTGGATTCCTTCATTTTTTTAAAGTCTAGTTCTAACAACGCTTCCTGATATTTTGAAAGTATTTAGAAAAGTAGTATTCCACACCACCAGTTTTTCTTTAGTAGAGGAAGGGATAAAGTATTGATAGTTTTCTAACAACGAGCCACTTCGTTGATTGTGTTCAATTTTGTGTCTTGGACAGAAACAAACCTAGCAATAAATTCTCTTTTGAACTTGAGATCAGAGTTTTGCTCTTCTTCACCACATCTTAGGCGACACATTTTTCCAATTTTTTACACTCAAGTTCATTATATCGTTGTCTCAGAAGATGCTGAGGAACAAACTTCTTCGTTCTAAGATTCCAACCTTGACCTCTTAGTCTATCAGCTTCTTTATATACGTATTTGTTCATTTTGCAGACCAATCTTGTTTGCAGTACAAACTTTTTCTGACTCTTAACTTCAAAATATTCAGGATTCTTTGGCTGATCCCCAAAGGAAGTGGTTGTTTTCTTAAACATCGTAATTGGTTTATCATTATTTTTTGCACCTTATATTGTTTTGAAATGATTCCAGCAGACTAGATACCATGCCGAAACGCAGATCCCATGCTGCGTTTGGGATCGAACCAAGAACCTCTAGATGGTATTGAGTGATGTAGCTATTCCTCATTCATCTTTCATCCTCACATGTATTTCACATTCTGAAAACGATATCGAAAATCAGCTTCGAACGTCTTCATGGTAAATTATCTATCGTCAGGATAAAGTTCAACCAAGGTGCAACGGAAATTTTCTTCCTCCTTAAACAATGGGGAAACTTGAGTTACTTTCAGGAAGACAGAACAACTGAAGAAATATGCAAGTCAGGCATTCTATTGGTTTCTTGCTGCAACGATATCTCGACACATCGACTGAAGAAAATTCTTTCTTGACATAAAGAATCTAACACGTTGCAAATTATACAGCAGATATCTCACATTCCACATAAGCCGGGGAACTGAGTAAACTGCCGACAGAGCATTCTTTCAACTCAGGCTATCGCCTGCAAAGATACAAGGGAACACGGAATTCTATGTCTGTTCAGAACGCTATTTCTTTGCGAGACATTTGGAATCTACATTGGAATTAAGTTTTCATTTTTATATCATTTAATGTTAGGTGCATATGCATATAGTTAAACACTACGAATTGTGAATTATTTTATTATATACACAATTGTATATTATTTTTTTAATATTCTTAGACTGATAACAATATCATTATGGGAGAAAGAGTCAATAATGGACAACGAGATTTCGGATTCTTAGAACATTATCTTATGTATTTCAATTTATGTGGACAATATTAGCAAGTGCAAAGGAAATTTTACAATTAATCTTTATTAATGACGATATTTTATCAATATTATACTAACAGAAGGACGATTGATCAACACATTATTTTTGAGTAATATTTAAAGTATTTCATTCAATTCAATTGTTATTTATAAATATTTTCAGTCAATTTAAGCCTTCATATATTTTCAGAAATCAATTATAATTTAAATTTTGCAGTAGTATACAGTATACACTCATAAAATCTTTAAGAGTATTTACAGCATTACATTCCATTCATATCTAAAGTTTAATTTGCTTTAGTAATTATTAGTAGTTATATTTTTTTTCTCTTCACAAGATTCTAATTATATTTGGTGTGTAAAGGATGGCATTAATTAGAATTGGAAGAGTAAATGTTATGACTGAATCGGTACTCCTTTTCAAATTCCATTTCCTAAAATATAACAACCCTCAACTACAAGATTTTTCATACTTGTAATATTTAAAAGTACTACTTTCTTAAAATAAGGGTGACTTAGAGGCGCCCTTGTCTCAACAAGACATCTACACATACCGACATATTAAGTTCTCTCACAAACAACATTACACTAACGATCAGGAGGAAATGCCTGTTCGGTATATGATGCAAATTTCCTTTCCAAAACCTACCTGAATTGCCTCACAGATAATTCAAATTTTAACGGTGAAATGAACATTTTGAAACCATGTTAAACTTCCTCAGTTCAGCTTTTTCACAGATGTCAACGCCCAGAGATGGTCACCAGCTAAAACCTTGGAGAAATAAGAAATCAACACGATTTACACCTGAAGGACGCAGAGAAATTATTTTGATCTACGAACATTCTTAAGAATTTCTCAAGATTTTTATTTCTAAGATTTTTCTTTTAATTTTTCAACACGTGGAAACATGAATTACAATTAGACCTTTCATCAGTTTTAATTACGAAGTTCAGCGAAATCAGTTGATAAGCACCAAATTGTTTAACACGGATCTCCTTCATTATATTCTAATTAACTCCTATTGAAGTCAAGTAGTAGTGAGACCTGATATTCTATGCTGATAATACATACATCGATTTGAAGGAATATTTACATACAACTAAATACTTCACATTCACAATTCGACGATATGCAGTTCTCTACTGTACGTTTCTTATCAATGACAATATTTGTAGCTGCAAAGTTAATGCATCACAGTGAAAAACATTTTTCACGGCCACAAGGAACTAATATATACATACATACGTGGTTTGGTTCAAGAAGAAACTTCATTGCTATACGCAGAGACTATTAAATGCTGTTAACAAAGTAAAATTATGGTGTTTTACTTGAACTCTTTGTGGGAATCAGGATCACTCAAGGATTATTTTATGGACAAATGCTAGTGATGATTTCATATATCGAACACTATTATGTTCTTATTTTGAAATACATAAATTCATGTACATATATTATTACTCAAGGACAGTTACTGATACAGTGTATATATTTTGATTAACTTCAAGTTTTCTAATTAAATATTTACTGTGATACTTGACATATATTATAAATAAAAACGAGCGATATTTACACGATACACTGAAGTAAGAGACGGTGAACTTTACATCGAAAATATGTGTGCAAGTGTAACTCGGATGAGTATCACAAATGTTGCTGATTTTGTAAAAACTAACTTCAAAATATTTAATAGTGTTGTGCAGTGTCAGTGTTTATAGGATTGATTACATACTACCTCGTTAGTGTGTTACTATGCCATAAACCTTTTAAATAGGTCAATACTGATGGAACAATGACCTTATAATTGTGTCACCAGGTGTGTGTTTACATATGCATGGACAATCATAACGTCAACGTGTGTGACGTAAGACTCACAATCATTGCATGCATGAGTCAGCATAACAAACTCACATGTCAGTGTTTACCTTTCATACGCTACAAGTATTGTTTATTTATTTTGTTTATTTATTGGTTATTTTTCTCCATTCCTTTTCCTTTTTCAAGAACTATATTAATTGAATTACATATTTTCGATTATGGTATGTTAATTCAATAATTTTGGGACTATATTTTGTAATCAAAAAAATCTCTCCATAGAAAGGATCGATATGGAATACAACTTTAAATCTTTCATCTTTAAGTAAAAATCAAAGTTTTAGGGGGTAGAGGAGCGTATCGTACCCAAGGTATTGGGTAAGAAGTATAAAGTCTTAGCTCTGTAGGAAACAGAGATAGGAATGCAGAATAAGCAATGAGGAAAAGTGAGGTTATTGACTTGGGAGACGAGGAGGAATTGACAGGGAGTGAGATCAGTTGGCGAGAATACGAGAGAGAGTAAGGACTGTAGATTGTGAGAGAGAAGCAAAGTGGAGAACGATTATTGGACGATGGTGTGTGATTGAATCGATGTCTGACAGGGAGGTCAGACAAGTGCATTTGAGAGGACAAGTATAGGAATAATCTTCATCTATTTGTAAGGCAAGTGATATCCTTTTCTAAACCAATCCATATCGGTTCCGTCATGGAGAGTATAAAACCCATATCTAACCTAAGTTAATTTCCATCGCCATTCCTTTAAATGTAACCTCTTGCATTTATCACATTTAGGCCAAGCGAGTGATAACCATCTGAAAGATGAATGAGGAATAGATACATCACTCAATACCATCTAGAGGTTCTTGGTTCGACCCCAAACGCAACATGGAAGCTGCGTTACGATACACTTGGTAGACGCATTATAGATTTAATTCTTACATGAATAACCTCACATGACATCTGCATGCAAGTAGGATTGTTAGTATCAAAAGCACATAAATCACCATATGAATTTAGGTCGAAATTCTCAAAGACGGGTTTCTTCGTTTTATGTTGCATTTGAGACAAAGGAACTTCACTGCCAGATGAGGAATTCCCGTTGTTTCCTGTCAATAGCAATAATCACGATTCCTGTACACTACTTTTGTTCTGGTTCCCAATAATTTGAACATGATAACTTGATTTAAAGTATTTTCACTAGAATAAATCAAGTGTTTTATGGACACAACATTCTTGACACAAACGGTCTTGCCTCTCAACTAAACGTCCATCTTGCTTCTTTTTCTAGCAACAAATTACTTGAGCTAAGCAAGTATAGAATATGTCGTAAATAGACTGCAAGCAATGTACATAAGTACCATTGTTAATAACTGTAAGGCCTTTTGGTGTTTCTTTTTCGGTTTCCGACAAAGTTCAAGCATTTTACTTGCAACAATATGTCCAACAAGTCGGTCAACGTAAAAAATATTAACTTCCCATCGACAAAAATTGTCTCTACAAACAAGAGACTCAGTTTGTGCTGCAAAATTTTCGTCACAAAGAGACGTAACTCAAGATACGACAGTTTGTGAGAATAACTTTTTCGCTAAATGTTGAGATAAGACACTTTGCCAAATCCTAAAAAAGTGAATATCTTGAAAACGGATGATAGTTCAGAGACGTCGATTTGCCAGACTGTGGGGACCACCATATACTACACGTAGGTCAAATAGCTCAAATTTAGCTTTTTTTGAGATACTACACTTTGTGACGGGGTCGACGATTTTCGAGAAGAGACACAAGACGAGACGAGACTGACCAAAGTCTCCTCTCGTCTCGTGGGCAACACCATTGAGAATGTGTGGGACCCTACGTCCAGATCTCTCCATATTCCATGAACGTCGGAATGTCCAGAGAGTTGCTTCACTTGGGAATGGACCTACAGTTTAGAGGGTCTCTACCGGGAATTGAACCCAGGACCCCTTGATTACAAGGTGACAGCCACCAGGAGTTTATCCATAATTTCCCATCTTAGGGGTGTAGGGTATATTTGAAGCCAAAGTACCATAAATTGTGCATTTTATCTTAGAGGGTGTTGAGTAAATGTTTGGGGGGGGGTTGTTGGTGTGTGGATATGTCACTGGACAGCCACTATACCAACCTTGGGGACAATAACGTAATAAAAATACAAACACACAGAAGATTTACTATTTACAGCGTCTGCAACAACTGGTTATGCCAGCACTAAGAAGCAGGACTGGAAAATATTTAAAAACAAATATTGTTTGCGTCAACTCCACCATTCCAGTTTAAGGAACTTGGAGATGACGCGTTTTCGTTGCACAACTGCCACAGAGCACCTTTCACCTTCCCCCTCCCCTCCCGCAGGTGACTCTATCCACAATTTCGACTTTGATTGTTGCCCATCAAGGACATGTGAATTTTCTCCCGGCGGGGCCAATGCTCATAAACTCAACATCGTGAGTTTTGTCAGAACATCAACGGCTCTCGAAAGGACAAGACCTGCCAGTCAGCCACGTGAGATGAGGACCATGATTCCACTCCTATTGTCGGCCGTCTTCGTTATGGCACATGCGAAGATCTGTGAGTATATCATTGGACACTACTAATTACTTGCGTACTCCGGAGTCTATTTTGAACTATAACATATAATACTATAGGACAGATTGTTAAGATAAAAACTAATTTTATGTCAGGGCTGAGCCGATATCGATGTATCGGTATCGGAAAGTATCGGTGGGATTTTAGGTAAGAATTTACAATCCTTAATTTCTATCATACTTCTTATATTCACGAAATACGTAGTCGCGATGAAGTATCTGAGGTTAACATGTGGGGGTGACGTGTTGAAATTGTTGATTAACGCGTAGAAGTTGTAAAATAAGCTTTTCAATTACCGCGATCGTTCTCCGTATACAAGCATGGAAACCATGTTTGTTCATCGTAGCGTTCACTTGTTCAGTAATCTGCGTGGTGTGAGGAAGGTGGCGACTTTGAAGGTAGGAAATAAAGTTCTTTCTTTCGTAAGTTTTTTTTAGTAACTTTCAGTTGGGTACATATTAATAATACAGGGCATTCGTTCATATTTCGCATAGTCAATAATTTACCGGTAGGACACTTGAACACGATTTTGCAGTTAAAATTTGTCGCTCAAGTGCTACGAAACTGCCATTTTTTTTACGGTGCCCCACAAACCATCCACGCATAGCCCCAAAAACCATTCACGCATAGCCCCACAAACTATTCACGGTAAGGTTAGGTTAGGTTAGGTTAGGCAAAGATCGGTAAAATGAACTGACATTTTTTTACGGTGCCCCACAAACCATTCACACATAGCCCCAAAAACCATTCACGTATAGCACCACAAACCATTCACGGTAAAGTTAGGTTAGGGAAGCATAGTTAAAATTTGGGATCGTAGTAATATCAGGAATACATTAATTTCGTTCCAAAACGTAAAATATTGCAATAAACATTGTTTTCGTGGAGAAATCCAGGGTTTCTGTTACGATCACAGACCACTCAATTTCGCTTATTTTGCAATTTCTACTCGTGACCCCCAAATTTTAACTTCAAATTCGTTATTAGGAGGCCTCAATTAGTGAGTAATATTACGAAAATCGGGGAGGGGTCCGGTATTGTAAATTCGCTCCGGATTTTATATACCGATACCACCCGATACTATCCTGGCTTTTTATTATTCGCGGAGCCCTCAAAAATCCCGTCAACACTTTCACGGAGTCCAACTAGCCTAGAAGTTATGCAAAATTCGAAGTTTCCATCGAACCTGCACCAGTATTATATGGAGAACTGTATTTTGTGATTACATAGCAGATATTTTAATATTCTGATGCAATTATGGAATGTTTTAAAGCAAAGCTCTCGTAAATTGATGCTGATAATTCGAGTCGAGTACTCTCACCCATCAATACTAATCAATAAGGCTAGGATTTCAATGACTTAAAGATCACCAAATTATGCAAAATAAAAAATGCTCTTACTACCAAAAATTTTACAAAATATGCACTACAATTTGAAAAATATGCCCTTACAACTGAACTGTTTCAAACATCAATATTTAACATATGCTGAGATATTTTCACATTCTATTTTCAGTTCACATCATGAGTCGATTTGCAGTGTACACTCCTGTTCACAAAGTTGCACATTTTGTAAGGTTGGACCGTTGTAGTATGTGCCACATTATCTGAACAGGAGTGTACAATGAATACTTTCTGTAAATTTTCAAATAAAAATGATTGCCTATTGTCACAGCAAAGCCTTGTACTGAGGAAAGCCTCCTTCTACTTCGGATGACACAAGAGCAGATATTTAAAGTAAACAATGCTCAAGTTCTGTAATAAAAAATTAAACAACTAGAGTGAACATGGGAAAAAGAACAAATCCACTTGGAAAATGGCTGTATATTCTTTGAAAGAGCGAAAATATGCTGAATATGACCGAAAATCTGTTAAAATATGCTCTATCGCGTAGAAATATCCAAATATGCCTAAATATGCCCTTAAAAAGCATCTTCATTTAATTAGTTTCCTCATAATATGAATTTCTATATATTTAGGGAACACATCACCCTTAACAAAAAAAATATGCTAAGTCATGTAAATCCTAACCCTACTAATCAATATTTTGAAATGTTAATTGGGTTAATTGGGACTGGGCGTACAGTTTAAACTGGGATCCGAACCACTATGTGCGTCCACCGGAGTATTTGTGTGTGTGGGGGGGGGGGGTGTACAGAGAGAGAGAGATAGTAACTCCATTGCGCAACAGCCCTTTGATGGCTGGAGTCTGGCGTCAACCTCCATGACCGAATGGTTAGCACAGCGCTCTAGGACACCAGGAGTCCCGGATTCGAATCCCAGCTTGTGCATTGATGTTCTTTGTTGGTGTCCCTTCATCAGTTTCATCACATCATCACCCATCCTCATCTTCGCGATTAGCCAAAAGTTGCAGAAAGGCGAGAAAAATCATTCAATCAACCGGAGCCTGCTAAGCAGCTTTCCACTGCGTAACACGTGTTCTACGCATCGAGTCTCATTTCTGAAACCCGCTACTAATCTTCAAGTAGCTCCCTAATTGTCCTCAATGTGCTGGATCAATGAAGTTCCCACCGGAGCATACAACAGAAGCAAACTTTCACAGTGGATAGAGAACACGACAACGAGCAAGTTTTGTTGGTATCGATCTGCTTGTTGAAGTCTCGTACGACGCTTCTATACTCCGTCCCAGCTAACTGTGGAGCAGGCAAACGAAAACAAGCCTCTGCGCAAGTAGTGACGGGAGACGGCTCCACCAATGAACACGTGAGTGGAACGGAATTGCGAGGAGCGGGGGAAAGCGACTGAAGTTACCAGTCTTCTCTCAGCGTGTACTGCTTCGCTCTGGCCACTCGATTTCCTCCCCTTCTCTGCCGCTATGCTCGGCCTTGCTCCACAGTTAGCTGGGACAGGGTATAGCTCTCCAAAAAGAAATTTTATATCCTGTGTGTGCCTAATCTTCAACATTTTATATCCTATTTATACGGAGCCATGAGGTACTGATACACCATTAACACGGCGACGAGGAAAGTAATGATTGGATTAAATTGATGAAGGTGCAGTCACAAGGAACACACATGCCATGGCCGGGACTCGAATCCGGAAACTACGATGGCAAGATCGTAAATGGACCACTGAGCTAGCGAGAAAGATTGATTAATTAATTTGCTTTATTTTACTTCGCTTTTTGTGCCACTTTCGGCTAATTTGCGAAGATGGGGATGAGTGATGACATGATGAAATTGATGAATGGGCACTCACAAACATCCATGCCCAGGCCGGGATTCGAACCCGGGACGCCTGGCTTTGCAAAAAGATGACCAAGAAGGTAGGGATAAGAAAGAAGGAAGATGCATTAAGAAAAGAATAAGTACGCAATATTTCATTTTTCCAGGGGGGGGGGGATGGTTTCCCTTGACCCTCCGTACTAGCGTCCTTACAGCAAAACCCAGTCTAGGAATTGACACTGCCTTTTCAAGTACATTATTTGTGGGTTTTTTCCACTCAGCCGTCATTTTCCCACGACCTTCTGACATTGAATGGCCAATCTGGTTAGGCAACCAGCTAGAAGCGGGGAAGTCTGGGTTTGATTACCAAGTGGAAGGTCATGTATAGCTTTCGTCAATGGCTGTTGGCTTTTTGAGACTCCGAAGAAACGGGGTAAACTTGACCTTTGGCGGTAAGGAAGAAATATGACCGAAAGTTGAAGAACCCTTTTGATATGTTAAAGGGTTCTGAGAGATCAAATCTCTTACGATATCATCCTCTGGGGATGCTACTCTTCATACTGAATTCATGACCTTGTCCTGTCCCAAACTTCAAATGGATGTCTCTTGGATAACACTGGTCGACATTTTTAAAAAAACAACAAAAAAAAACAGATGTTTTCAAACCAATAGATGATTCTGGAAGTATTTTGAATACTCATCACAGAAATTACATCTATTTTTTCCCAGCACGTCAAGATTTTTCACAATTTTACAATCAAAATTCTCATATTTGCCATTACATTACACCTATTACAGAACGCAACAAAGGAGATTTATACAAGTGACATTTTAGTGGTTTCCAAACCAATAAGTGATTCCGGAAGCATTTTGAATGCTGATTACGGATATGACATCCTTTTCTTCCCATAACGTCAAGATTTTTCCTAGGTCAGAATTTTTCTCCACGTCACAAAGTTCAATCAAATCCCCATACCTTAACATTGAATATTGGACATTTTGTGAAGGAAATTTTGATGAGGGATTTCAAAAATAAAGCTTACGTAATAGAAGTTCATACAATTTTCTTACCAACGCGTCATGTAAGGGTGGAAGATTGATTAAATGTTTACATATCTACATGCATTTGTAGTTCAAAACTGGAGGATTTGAATTGTAGAAAATTAATATTTTACCACTATTTAAACAGAGCCATATATTAGGAAAATATTGGAACTAAACAATTTATTGTGAAATTAAAGCACTTAATATACCGGGTGTCCCAGAAGTCTTTCCCTGATACAAACTTTATTCATATCCGCTATATGAAATGTAGAGATGTGAAAGTGGTGCCAAAATGTTGGAAAACTAACCAAGTTTATTTGTTGCAGGTTTCAATAATGTGGCTGTAGTGTAGCAATGTCAGTGCCAAGGAATCCGGAATTAATGCTCTTGACATCGGGTGGCATCTTTCCATACAATGTTTCTTGGACTTGACAGGATTTGGGAATGAAGTTAAATTCCATTTTTTAAATATCAACTTATTGATGGCAGATATTCTAGACGAAAGAATTCTGTACATTTGAAAGTTCCTCCGCACTGTTATTGGTGATCGGGTCTCGTGATACCAGAGGACATTCTGAGCTTTTTCCTGATTTGTGAACATTTCCGGTTTTCTCGGCACTGACACTCCTACACTACAGCCACGTTACTCAACCTGCAACAAAAAACTTGGTTAGTTTTCCAACATTTTGGCACCACTTCCACATCTCTACCTTGCATATAGCGAATATGAATAAAATTTGTAATCAGGGAAAGACTTCTGGGACATCCGGTACTATTCCTGCTTTCTGAAAGAAACTAGACGTGATAGGTGAAAATGGATTTCATTTTTTGAATCAGCATGCTGAAGTTATTCAGACATCGAAACCCATGTCGACCAGTGTAATCGTTCCACAAGTTCTGGAAATCCATTACATATCCATTGGATCACTTTTGGATGGTTTCAATGTTTTAAAGATTGTTCTTAAGTTTATTTTGTGCTCAGAGAAATATGGGACTAAACTCATAGTTTAAAGTATGATCCAAACCACTGTACAATGTAACTCCACGAGAGATCGAACCTGGAGCCCCTAGACTACAAGATGGCGGCGCCGAGGCTAACACTTTTCAACGTGTTTTGGACGCTAGATAAAAAGGATTACACGAAAAATAAATACACAAGTGCAACAGTTATATAAATTATAAACACGTACTCAAAAAATTGCATTTGATACGCATCTCTGGATAAGCTGTCGGCATTTAGATATCTCTTAGAAATATAAAAGTCCCTTGGATATCCAGATGTGAATCGATATGGACAACTGGATATCTAACTTAATTGGACGCTCTCAATACAGACTGTCTCATGCAGATGAGGTTCTGATTGTATCCTCTCAATTTCTTTCATGTTTCATCATCCAACCATTTACACAGTCTCATGTTCCAACTTGTTTCCCCATTCTTTCTTAGCGCTTTCCAGCACCTCTTATATTCTCTCTCTCTCTCTCTCTCTCTATATATATATATATATATATATATATATATATATATATATATATATATATATATATATATATATATATCTTCCATACGTCCTCTTTCATGGTTTCGGTACCTTCCAGGTGTTTGGCCAGAATTTTCCATCTGGTTTGTAAGTTCGTATTTGGGCAATGTATAAGAGTAAATTTAGATCCGCAATGACCACATACCGGCTCTTCGTATAAAGGGTTAGAGGATGTTGAGAAAATTTGGGGGGGAGTGCGATTAAATCACTGTACTTTCTATTCCTCTTGTGTACTTTCTATTCTCTATCTCGTGCTGACCTGAATACGTTTTTAAACTCATGTTTCATCTTTTTCGGTATTTCATTCTCCTTCGAATCTTATTCCACTGACCTGACTCCTCCTCTATTACCTTGTTGCTTATTAAAAAATTACTGATTTCAATAATACATTATTTAAAAAAGTCACGTGTCCCGTCTTTCAGCCGACTACGCCACCATTTGCGATGCCAAAGATCCAAAGTTCAACGAATGTGTCAAGACGTCGGCTGAGGCCATACTCGAGACAATGAAGACGAAAGGTAAGTACATGGATTCATACCAGCTAATAATTACTTTTGTGTTTATTTGTCATGTATTCTGATGTGACACACACGACCCAAGACTTTAAAACTCTTTGCAGCAAGAACCTTCTGAGAGCCAAGGCCTGCCAGGTGTACTTTCTCTGGGAGTTGCGTGGTTAGCACATCGACTTCCATCGCCGCTACTTTTTGGTTTTCGAGACCGGAGCCCACTACCTGTCGCGATGCTTGTCAATAACAAGGTTTTGGAGCTCCCACTGGGAACGAACCTCAAACCGCTCGCACAGAAGTCGAGAGTGCTAGCCATTAGGCAACGAGGACTTCACGCCCCCTCCCCCTCCCCCCGTTTCTTACCCTTGTTTCTTTAATTTCCCTTTCTCTCTTTCTATCTTCCTGTCTCTACGAGTTTCTCTTCTTTCCTGGGTAACAGTATGGTATAGTGAAAACACATTTCTTCAAATTTACAGGAGAAACTACTTACGGAAATGAGTTTCTGTAGACTTTTGGAAGCTCGTGGAAGTGTTTTCTCCCTTCGTTCAACTTATTCGGCCGGTAAATCATGTATTTTTCGACATAAATGTATCTCCGATGCACGATAGCTCTTGCCACCGTTACCGTCGACTACGTGAATCAAATGTTCCGTGCCTTCGATTATGTAACCCCCTGTTAGTGTTGTAACCACGCGGTAGTTTTACAAGGTGACGTGTGAGCGGTTGTTTTTTATTTTCAATTTAATTTTCTGTTTGCCTAACCTAACTGAACCTAACCTAACCTTCCGTGAGAGGTTTGTCGATCAATTTTCGCTTAAAAACCTTCTGTGAATAGTTTGTGCGGCATTTTTCGGTTAATAAGTTTGGAAACACTTCATATCAGCTGACGATAGACAACGTGAGTCAAGATTTGCCCGCCATATTGTGTGCAACGAAAGCGAATTAGCAACGAACAGTAAATACTTGTAATGTGAAAAATGACGCTTTTTTCAGTGAAAAACGCAAAATCCTACGTTAAAAAATGTTCAGCTATGCATAACAGGTAAGTACAAATGTAAATAATTAGGAAATAAAAGAGTGAAATGTGTTTTCACTATACCATACTGTTACCCTTTCCTCTATTGTATTTTTTTATTTCCCTTCCTCTATTTCTCTCTCTCTCTCTCTCTCTACCTCAACCCTAGTTCCACTTATTTTCTCTTCCTTTCTCTATCATGAGTTCCCTTTTAACTATCTTTCTCCCTTCCTCTCTCTCACCCCCCTCAGTTTTTATTTACCTCTCTTTCTCTATCACGAGTTTGAATATTTATCATTCTTCGTTTTCATTTCGATTCCTTCCTCTCTGTTACGAGCTTCTCTCTCTCTCTGACTCTTATGTCTGTGGCCAAAAATTTCACTGAATACTTGATTGATTGATTTGCTTTATTTTACTTCGCTTTTTGCGCCACTTTTGGCTAATTTGCGAAGATGGGGATGAGTGTTGAAGTTGATGAATGGACAATCCATGCTTAGGCTGGGATTCGAACCCGGGACCGCTGGTGTCGTAGTTCACTGAATGCTTAGTATGTCATGTCGGCATATGCCTCTGTGAAGCTCAGTGTGGAGTGTTACACCAAAGGTAGCTCAGAAGTACAGGTCTACCAATGAACTAATTCGTCTGAGCATGGAAATAATCCACATCAAAAAGTATCAAGTGAGCCAGTTCATGTGCACCCGTTTTCAAAAAGTTTAGATTTGCTCGTTTCAGGGGGGGGGGAACAGATATGGACCTACATGAAATTTTTGAAAATACCAATAAAGTATCGATATAAACTTGTCGATAGCAATAAACTATATTCTACCGATTCGAAATAAAATGCCAAATGCTCTGTAATGAACGTGAATGAAGAAACATGTTATTAATATATGCAATCAGGAGACTGTACTGTGTTTTGGCTTAGAAAAATGCGTATTTAGATATTTATGTTACAAAACCACATTGTATTAACTATATGTTTACAGTATATGCATAAAAGTAATAACAACATAACGGAATTTTGCACTACATTACAGGCAATTATAGAAATATCGGATGGATAAATTTATTGGTCATTTTAACGATTAGCCGATATTCGATATTCAACCGATATCGAAGAACAAATCTTGCTCACTCCGAACAAAATATTAAAATAGGAAATGTAAATTACTTTTGAGACAGCCTGTACTTTGTAAATTATAATACGCCAATGCCCCTAAGGGCTGCCTTTGTGAGTAAATCTAATGGAATCAAATCAAGACTGGAGAAGTGTATAGGCTGTCCAACCTTTGGGGGTTGAACCCGAACGAACTCGTTTCACTTGTGCACTGACTGAATGTAACACGTCATTTAAAGCTGGTAATGCCCGTAATAACACCACGCTGCGCGAAATTGAGATAAAAGAGAAAAACATATTCCTAGAATCGCAACGACCCACTGACCACGTTTTATATTTCTTTTCCTTCCTATCAAGAGAGAGAGCGAACTGTGCTTCGGGACAAATTATCCCACCCTAAAGGCTTTTCGAAAGAAAGTTAGCTTCGCTAACCGTCGAAAGGTGGAGTAATCATAGACTCTCTTCGAAGCTCTGGACGAAGGCAACATTCACCTTTTGAGAAACTGGTTCTTGACCTTGTCTAAACAAAACTTGACCCGACCTTCACTTAATTCCCTCCTTTCGAAGGTGGGGGAAAAGGAGGGGGACTGTTTATGTCACAGATGGTACAAAAAGTCCCGCTGAAGAGCCCGAGGCAAAATCAACAGGAAAATTGAAGCTCTGACTAGCAGGACTGTCCTTGACTGGATTGTCGTAATACTGGTAGTTCCAGTAGAATATGTGCATGGTGCATTACTGGTTGCTGACAAGGCTGCGTCACGCTAGAAAATGTACGTAATTTGCTGTTTCAAATAGGTAGGATATCTGCGTGCAACGCAGGCAGTGATTTATCCAGATAGCACAAACAGCTCCATAACACGACCCCTAAATTTCCTCAACACTCCCTAAAAATGTTCACAAAGACCTAAATTTTGATCACTTCGGCTCTAAATTTAACTTTACACCCCCTAAATACGTACTTACAACCCCCAGATGGAAAATTTTGGATAAACACCTGATCTAGGGGGTGTCAATTTGGTGCACGTGTCACTTGGAAGCGAACCGTCAGGAATAAATGCAATCTTCCGAACCGAAGCGAAACGACAAGCTACACGTGTCGCTTGTCGCTTGTGTGTCGCTCGGACTGGGCCTCTTTCTCAAGACTGTATCATGTCGCTCCGGTCTGTTCTTCGCGCACGCGCTATGAATGTCTCGCTATAGACTGAAGGGACTATGTCGCTTGTCGCTTTGGTCTGAAAGCTCCCTTCGGTCGCTTGGGAACGGGTCAATCAAGAGTAACGTTTGATACCGTAGCAGCTTGACATGCCACACAAGTTTGGGTTCGATTGGTGAAATCTTCAATCGACACGTGTTGCGTGTCGCTTCTGTGTGAAATTTCCCTTAGGAGAAAACTTTGCTCTAAAACTGTAGACTTTGAAGGTTGTTTTTGTCCCCCTGTCACGTGGCTACAGTTCTGGGTTTGAGGCCGTGTCCGAAAGGCACCATACTTCAAGCGTGCATCCTCGGCAAGGAATATAGAAGTATTTTAGGAAGAGCATTCCGAGGCACGGAGCTCTCCCATTGGCCAGAAGCCGCAACGAGCTCTGACGTGACCAAGGGGATCTGTCAAGGGGCGTAGCTCGCTTAGCAATGGAAGCTTACGGGAAATATTTTCATTTTTAATTGTCCATATCTTGGTTCTATTAACCATTTGCAGCAGAATAATAAGCAAAACGCAAGGAATAAGACCTAGGCAATAATATGAAGAAGTTTACAGCACGCAATTACAATAAATGGCGTTATACAAATCAAACAAAAAGTAATCACGACTATCCTCTTATATCGCCCCTACATTAAAATCTGAAGTTGCGTATGGGTAAATAAATACAATTTTACGTATTAAATATTTTGCTACCACACCAATACTTATTATCCTTCATACCTTCAAATTTTCACAGATGTTTGTTATTAATAATTTGTTCATTATAATTTATATATCTAGTATACATAGGATGTCGCTGTTGTTATATGACGTCGCTTTTCTACGTATTTAGGGTAACCGCAACAATAAAAATGAATGATGAAATGATAAATTTGATGGGCTAGATGAGTGTGGCAAGCACTGGTGTACGCAGGGGGGGCTTAAGGGGCTGCAGCCCGCCGAAATTCTTAGAAAATAAAAAAAAATCAAATGAAGACAGTAATGAAGTAAAAAAAAAACAACTTTAAAATGACCCCCAATAATTATTTTTGTGTTTGAATAACTTTTAAAACGAAGGATTAAAATGGTAATTGGAGCTCGTATCTAATGAAAATAGAACAGCGACAACGGGATATCAGCGAAATTGATTTTCGGCGATACATTCTATGAAGCAATCTCATTCTGATCAGTAAAGGTTAGATTCATGGCACTGAACCCGCGTATAATTTGAATTCAATTAACATAATCCTTGAGTGAGGTGGAAATGGGTTTTGGATATTTTTTTTTTTGTAGATGTTAAAATCTTTAACTAGTGATGCAAACATGCTTTCGCTTACATTAAAGTTTACACTATGGTAAAATTGCAGAAATATTCTACCTAAACTGATTTGTGTTTAAAAAACCGTAACGTCAAAATATGATTTTTAGAAATTAATAAATAAATAATAAATGGATAAAATGCAATGTCGTGGGAAAGCGTAATCCCTTAATAAATTCAAGGAAACTCGTGCCAGATCGATGGCGAATCTGGTCAACCGCGTGTTCGACTTTGAATCCCGTCACTGAAGTTCCCGACTTCGAGTCACGTCGTGGGCATTGATGTTCTTTGTGCCTGCCCTTTCATCAGTTTCATGTGATCATCACTCATCGCCGCGATTAACCAAAAATGGTAAAAAAAGCGACGCCAAATAACAAATACATGAACAATAGGCCTGGCCTCTGTCTTGGTTTAGCAATGTGATTTGTTAATCACTATACGGTGGAGGCCGAGGCGGAAATAAATATCAGTAAGAATAAAAATTCATTACAACTTACCCTTCCTGGAGACGAAGTGGAGACAGTGCTACCCACTGTCGTCTTTTTCTCGCTGCACTTGCTTCCATGGACTTGAGTTTCATTAGTTTATTCAAATGTCGAATTCTAATAAAAGTTCTTGTTCTGACATACAGGGAAGTAATCTTTTCGTTAACTTCAGGAAATTTTGACTGAAGTACTGTCTTTAGAGTGTCCATAACTTTATGTTGCTTGGAAACAATTGACCCATGGAAGGATGCAAACACAATCTCAAATTGAATAACTTTTTCCATATCCGAACCACTACGTGCCTCCACCGGGTACAGAACTGGAATCCCTCGATTATAAGGCGATGACGCCACCACTACGCCATCGGGGAGGCCCTCAAAATAGAAATAGATGTGGTGCCAGATTCCTTAAAGCCCCAATTGGTACACTCTGCAACAGCACAAGAATGTTTACCTTTGGCACGCTTATTCATGGTACAGACACCGAATACACGCAATACGACCTAAAATTACTCGCTTTAATATTCAAGACAAACAGCACAAGCACTTCTGTAAACGAATACCTGATCGCTACTACTGGACCTGCAGATTTTTTTGACATCTGGGAGAAATCTGTGCCTCGAAGTTGGCTTATACCGAACAATGAAAAAGCCATGTCGCTTTCGGAAACTGGAAGCAATTACTTTCCATTTGAATGTTCCCAACTGCAGGTATGAACCCCCTCGGTGTACATCAAATCGTCTATCGAATATCCTTTACCTGGAGGAATCGCTAGCGTAACGCTCTATGAACTCAGAAGCGAACCTTGGTTGAGGCATGGGTGTGTATCATTGTGTGTCTTATCTATTTCATCTTTCATTTTCATTTCATTGCCCTAGTTTGCTCTATATGTCAAAAAGCGACGTGAAATAATAAAACAGATTGATTGAATTGGCGTTTTAAGTCCAGTTTATGTACATTGAGGCTAATTGTACCTACAGTTTAAAGTGGGATCCGAACCACTACGTGCCTCCACCGGGTACCGAACCCGGGATCCCTCGATTATAAGGCGATGACGCCACCACTACGCCATCGGGAGGCCCTCAAAATAGAAATAGATGAGAACGTTAATTGGTTCAGTAACGATCTCGCTACCCAGCGAAGGTTTAAGGCTCGAGTCCCGCCTGGACATTGTGTCCCTTTGCGGGTGTCCATCAATTTCATCAATTCGTTACTCATCCTCGCCTTCCAATTAGGTAAAAGTTACAGGAAAGCAACCCAAAAATAAGAAAAAAAAATATTTGCCTCGTAATGACGCAATTTGACAAGGACGAACGCAAGATTTTTTCACAGGAGAGGCAGCAGTGCTCAAAGAGGGAAAGGTTTTGGAATGCTATCTCTCTAGTTAAGAAAATCCTCTTAAAGAAAATTCCCCCACTAGGATATATTGCATAGACATCCTCCACCCACTGCATTTTGTCTATGATTTTGCAATATACTCGTACTTATTATGTTATGCAGCAGTAACTTCAATTAATTCTTGTCAACAATAAGTCGCCCCTGCAAAGAAGTTGCTGAGATTCTACTGCTGGAAATTTTTACAATACAACACTACCTGAATATATGTACAATATATTGACATAATTTGATGCATGTTTCTTCCGTATCAAAAAAAAAACACTACGTGTTAAATAAAAATTAAATAAGAAGGATACTGTTATAGACATTCGTATTATTGAAACTGATGGCAATATTTGCATTCCTACGGCTTAGACGTTTATTATTGCGTAACTGTAACTTCATAATAATAATAGTTTTATTCACACGCACACAACACCGAAATTTTGGAGCAACTCGACAGAACTCATACCACTGCATTTTACATACTAGTGACTAGCGAGGCTCTGGCGTCTGAACTCGTGGCCATTATAATCCTTGGTGGGGCTCGTATTGTGTTGTCTTTACATGTTTATGATTGTCCCTTCATCCGCCTCATCTTATCACGATTCATCCTCATCTTCGCGATTAGCCAGAAGTAGCAGAAAAACGAAATAATAATAAATCAATACGTATGTATGTGTCGTTCATTTAAAGACGAATTTCTACTGGGTTGATCGCTACTATGAGGATGAATGATGAACTAATGAGTGGAGAATGAGACAAACATTGCTATATGCCTTACTATGGTTCAAACTGGGGCCTCTGGCTTCCTAAAGCGTTATGCTGTCATGGAGACCCGTTATATACATGTAGAGGGACTTACTTAAGCCTTTCCGTTCAATCTTACTCTCTCGATCCTGTTGCAGTTATGTCCATGGTATAATTAATTAAATTAGTAAACTATTTGCATGAAAATATGCGCACGAGACTCTACTCCCACCCCTCTCCAGCACACACAGGCATTTAAAATTGTTTCACTTTACGATTTTTCGTGTGTTCTCTATTGTGCTCGTCTCAAGATGAGACTCTCATCTAATAATCATTTAACTTCATTGCTGTGTCTCGTAATCAAGGGGTCCCGGGGTCGATACCCGGTGAAGGCACATGGTGGTTCGGATTCCACTTTAACCTGTAGGTCCAGTCCCGATTAGCCTTACTGTGCATAAAGTGGACTTAAAACACCAAATCAACCAATCAACCAACCAACCAACTTTATTGCTGCGTGTAGAAGTGTAGACAAATAGTGTTAAAGAACCAAAGACATTGATTCCCTTTTTGCTGAATTCAGCATGAATTTGTTCGTTTGCCATCCTCAGTTAACTTGAGAAGGTACGGGAAAGCAGTGAAGAAGAGCTACATGTTATAAACATTGCTTCCCAAGAGTTATAATCGCCTCTATGAGGCGATAAACTTGTATGATTTTACATGTTATTAAGCGGCCCGCAGCTGAGGGATCCCCTTTTTGACGTCACTCTAGCAGAAGACCTTCACGTGCCGCCGTAGCGCGGGAAGCCGGAATAGCACCCCCTCATCCTCGGAGTGTGCTCTTGCAGTGCGGTCTTGAAGTCGTAGACTGGAAGTGAAAGTCTTTCGAATTGCACTTCGACTGCAGCGCCAAATACGATCAGTAGATGAAACTGAGGACACGTTGTTTTCCTCGCGTTTTAAACACTTGCTTTGTCATCATAGATATCACATAGCACTTTCAAATGTTCTTACACATACATATCCACACATTAGAAGCACTTTAACCAGCAACTTGCTGACCCGTAACTTATATTTAACCCGTGATGCTGGCTTTCTATCTCCGCGATTTCAAACAAATGAACAACGGGTGTGGATATCACGTGACCGAGTCAGCAACCATCTGTGCTGCGAGCTGCTTACTTGCGTGCTTCTGTTCTTGGCGCTTTCGAACTGTACTAGATGACGTCACTTCCGTCAAGACCATACTTCAAGCATAGAACTATTCAAGAACTTTAAATATCTACTTTGTACCTTTCGGACAGAGCCTGAGTAATGTGTGTCTGAATTCTTGTTCCAGGACTGAAGGAATTTGGAATCCCACCGACCGTTCCTCTGGAAGTTCCTCGTCTAGTCATGGACCAAGGAAACGGACCAGTGGGCCTCACACTCACACTCACCGACTCCAAACATTATGGATACGAGAACGCTAGATTGAAAAGAGTGAAGTAAGTAAAATGTCTGATTGATTTATCGACTGAATTGATATACCGGGTGTACAAAAAGAATGTTCTAGTTTTGAACCTCTATTATTTCATACATATTTGGCGTACAACAATGATATATATATTAAACGAAAGAGTAACACTCACAGTTTTTCTGGTTCACAAATGTTCAATGTGTAACCCTTTTGTGACCCGGCACACATCCAAACGATAAGACAGCTCTTCCCACACTCTAACAAGCATGTCTGTAGTGATTGAGGTTACAACTGTTCGTATTCGGCGTCGCCATTCTGGTAGATCATTTGGAAGGGGAGGTACGTATACAGCATCTTTAATAAAACCCCACAAAAAAGATCACAAAGGGTCAGATCAGGTGACCTGGGGGGCCATTACAAGCAAGCCCAGTCATTTTTTCCAGTACGGCCAATCCAGCGGTCGGGGACCACACCATTTAACCATTCCCGCAGACAAGTGTGCCAGTGAGGGGAAGCACCATCTTGTTGCCAGATAAAGTTCTCTGGATCAGCTGCTAGAACTTGTGGGAACAACAACTCTTGAAACATATCCAGGTAGGTTACCCCTGTCACAGTTTCTTCCGCGAAGAAGAACGGCCCATACACTTGACTTCGAGACACTGCACAGAACACATTGAGTTTAGGTGACTCTCGTTGACATTGCACGAACTCTTGAGGATTTTCGGTCCCCCAAATACGAACATTGTGTGTGTTAACATGTCCCGAAACATGAAATGTACTCGCCATCTCACCTATTCTATTCCTTTGCTACACCAGCGCCGCCAACCTGGAAAACGGAGAACTAATGAACAACAACAAAATTTCAAACATTCAAGTCATGAATGATCACTGAATGAACACTGTTCACGTATTCTACAAGAAGTTATAACAATTTAAAACTAGGATATTCTTTTTTGTACACACTGTATTTTATATCGCTTTTGTGCCACTTTTAGCTGACCGTGAAGATGAAGATGAATGGTGAAAAGGTGAAATGGATGAACACAAGCCCTATCGAGGATTATACTGACTGTGCGTCCAGATGCCATACCCTCGTTAGTCTGCAAAATGTAATCTAGTTGTACAACCTGGAAGTGAGATTGACAGTTGGGTGTTTATCCATTAGCGAAAATCGTGAGGCTGTGCGGCGTGGTTACATACTTGTATATTTAGGATAAAAAATTCCCTTTTCCGAGGGTTCGAAAACGTCGCCATGAGGCGTTAGTTTGCCCCCCCCCCCCCCAGCCCCCTTCCACGCCTTCCTGCGCCGTCTGGTTGTAAACCTTCGAACAAAATTCAGCTGCCAGCAATGATGTGGCAAAACCACAAAACTGTAATCGACTACTAGAGATATTGATCGAGAAATCACAGTTCTTGCCTTCGCCAATACTCGTGTCATATTTGTATTACGATTACAAAGATCAAATGAGAAACGAGAATATACACCAACGAACAAATCCTCTTCAGTGCGTTGCGGCAACAATGCAACTGTTTCCAAACGCCTAATTTTGTAACCCTGGGTTACTGCGCTGTGACTAAAACCAGCGTGTAACTATAATTTTTCGCAAGTGGGAAGATGTGGCAACAAAGCATAAGGACTGTAACTGCATCCAACCGCCTCATTTTGTGTCTCCGAGTATAGCAATGCTGAGCTACGACTAAAATCAGCTTGTAACTGATTTTTGGCAAGTAGGAAATGTGGCAACAACGCAACTACTTCCAACCGCCTCATTTTGTGTCTTCGAGTATAGCAAGGCTGAGCTACGGCTAATATAAAATCAACATGTAACTGTAATTTTTGGCAAGTGGGAAATGTGGCAACAACGCAACTGCTTCCAACAGCCTCATTTTGTAACCCCGAGTATGACAATGCTGAAGGACGGCAAAAATCATCATTTAAAGTCGAATTAATTTCGAAACTCCTCCAGCTGACTGCGTGAGCCTAGCATCAGTGTCGAGTGTGAGCAAGAAGGTTGACGATTGATGCGGGGTTAAGATGACGTCATCGGCTCACTTCTTGATTGGAGCCTTCGGGGTTATGACTCGCTCTCAAGTTGCAAATACAAAATAGCCAGAGATGTTACGAAAGTAATCTCACTCTAACTGTAATTTTTCCCAAGTACGCCTAACGGCAAGAGAAATAGTAGGTGAATTGTCCATCCCAATTTTCACTCAGCACAACGTGATAATCATGAATTGAAATAAAAACGTCATAAACTAACTAACTCTCTAGCCTTCTTAAACCCAAAAGTTCATGGCTGCAGCAACACAGGCCTTCCATCTGTCCCTATCTTGAGCAAGATGTATATACTCTTCTCCAACCCTACCGACTTCCTTTAGGTCCATCTCAACGTTGTCCCTCCATCTTCGTCTTGGCCTTCCTACAGGTCTCTTGCCATCAGGTTTCCCAACAAGAATCCTGTAAACTCCTCTTTCCTCTCCACTTCGTGTCACATGGCCTGCCCACCTAAGTCTTCTTGATTTAATTATTCTAATAATATCTGGACATGAATACAAATTATGTAGTTCTAAATTATGTAACCTTCTCCACTCACCTGTCGCCTCATCCCTTTTAGGTCCAAAGATTTTCCTAAGGATCTTAGTTTCAAATACTCTCAATTTATGTTCCTCTTTCAATGTAAAGGACCAAGTTTCACATCCATATAATACTACAGGCAAAATTACGGTTTTGTATATTTTAACTTTTAGTTTCTTAGATATTAAACGAGAAGACAAAAGTTTATGAAGAGAGAAGTAACATGCATTTCCTGAATTAAGCCTGCTTTATATATCCTCTTTAATATAAATTTAATTTGTTTATATTAGTCCTAAGTATTTGAATTTGGAAACTGGTTCAAATGAGTTGTTATCAGTAATTAGATTTTGATTATTATCTAACACTTGGTTTCGGCCTGTAAGCATATATTTAGTTTTCTCTTTGTTAACTTCCAAACCTATCTCTTTAGCAGTTTTGAAAAATATTTTAGCATTATTCTTAATTGTATTTATATCATCCCATAATAAGTCTACATCATTTGCATATGCTAACAACTGAGTCACACCATTTAATTTTAGTCCTTCGTTAGTTTCTTTTACCTTCCTAACAGCATATTCTAAGGCAAAATTAAAGAGCAATGGAGATGATGCATCTCCTTGTTTTAACCCATCATGTATTGAAAATTTGTCAGACACATTAATACCCACACGAATTTTACTTTCTAATTCACTGGTGCATACTTTTATCATATTAATAAGCTTCTTAGGTTTTCCAAACTCGACTAATATTTATATAATTTATCTCTTTTAACCGAATCATATGTTTTTTTTTTAAATCAATGAATAGCTGATGGAAATTTTGATTATATTCCCACTTCTTTTCAAGTGTCTGTGTCTCATGTGAAAAATTTGATCTGTAGTTGATCTGTTACGTTTAAATCCACATTGATAATCACCTATAATTTCATAAGCATATGGGGTTAGTCTTGTTAAAAGAATGTTAGATAATATTTTATATGTGGTTGAGAGTAGAGAAATTCCACGGTAATTATTATAGTTCATTTTATCACCTTTTTTAAACACAGGAACAATTATGGATTCTTTCCACTGTTGAGGGATTTCTTCTTTATTCCATATCAAACAAATTAATTTACGAATTTGACATATTAACAAATTTCCACCATATTTAATTAACACAGCTGGTATTAAATCAATAGCAGGTGCTTTGTTATTCTTTAGCCTTTTAATAGCATCTTTAACTTCAGTCAAGTTAGGTTCTGGAACTAAGGGTTCTCTTGTGTACTTCATTTTCACCTGATTTATCTCCTACATGAACATTTAAAAGGCCATTAAAGTAGTTCTTCC
The DNA here is from genome assembly GCF_977018435.1 of Lepisma saccharinum. Classification (NCBI taxonomy): domain Eukaryota; kingdom Metazoa; phylum Arthropoda; class Insecta; order Zygentoma; family Lepismatidae; genus Lepisma; species Lepisma saccharinum. The sequence goes on from NC_139238.1 coordinate 28,661,069, forward strand.
ATCTATTTAGAATATCGCTTGGGTCAGCCACAAAATCACCGTCTTTATCTTTTATCAAGTTTACTTTAGGTTGCCACCTCTTTTTAAATTCATTTACACCTTTATATAAATCTCTGATATTTTTGTTTTTGCTGTTTGTTTCAATTTCGTTAATTTTGCTTTTCAAGTAATCTATTTTTTACTTCTAAACATGCGGTTAACTTCTCGCTTTATTCTATTATAATTGCTTAGATTTGTATCATCAGTGTTATTTAACCACCTAAGTCTAGCCTGATTTCTTATTTCTATTAGATTATGACATTCATTATCAAACCATGGCTTTCTTTTTCTCGGTTTATGGTATCCTATACTTTCTTTAGCTGCTGATTCTATTGCATTAAGTATGTGCTCCCAATTCTTATTTACGTCTGTTTCATTTATATTTTCATCATCATTTAAATCTTGCAAAACATCAAATCTATTTAACAGTTTAATTTGGTAATCTTTCTTAATTCTTTCATCAGCAAATTTTCCTGTACTAAATTTTATAACTTTTAGATTTGCTTATGATTTGTCACTGCGAGTCGTTCTCTTAATTTAGCAATTACTAAATAATGGTCACTGGCACAGTCAGCACCTCTATGTGTACGAACGTCAATTATACTAGTATGCCTTCTCTTATCAATGAGAATATGATCTATCTGATTATGAGTTTTACCATCTGGAGAAGACCAGGTATATTTATGGATATCTTTATGTATAAAAGTGGTGTTTTCACAATTAAATTCTTTGAGGTTGCAAAAGTAATCAATCTTTTACCATTATCATTATTTAATTCATGAAGACTTTCTTTACCAATCGTGGGTTTAAATGTCTCTTCTTTGCCAATCTGTGCATTACAGTCACCTAACAGAATTTTCATATCATACTGAGAAAATTTATCAACGACCTGATTTAACTCTGCATAAAAAATCATCTTTATCTTCCGTTGATACATGTATGTTTATTAAAATAATTTTACGCCACCTACCCTGTAAAACTGCATATGATATACGGTTTTAAGAGCCGAGATAATTCTATTATTTATGAAAAAGCCTGTTCCAAAATTATAATTTTCAGTACCACCATAGGAAAAAGTATAATTTTTAGTTTTACAATTCCCTTCTCCTGGCCACCTAACTTCCTGGACAGCTACTGCATCTGATTTATACTTAATTATCTCATTAACTGTGCACTGAAATGCCCCAGGCCGGTAAAGGCTCAGAACATTCCAGGAGCCTAATTCAATATCCTTATTTCTAATGTAGATCTTATCCTTAGTCCAGGGATCTCCCAAAGTAGTCCCCGCCCGGATATCCGAATGGGAGACTATTTTACCTCCGGAATATTTTACCTTGGGAACATCCATGGCCTCATATTGCTGATCCTTGACATGTCTTTTTTACAGTGCAGAGTTCTCAGCTCTACGCCTAACCCCCAATATGAATGGAGGACCGCACCTGTCGTTGGTCAGCGGATCCCTCGGATCTATCTGGGAGGATCACATTGTAGTCCACCAACCATACCCCCAGAGGCGAGGCGTCCGGTCATCGAGAGATGCGGCGATGACAAAGAAAAATAATAAATCAGAATATTCGCATATTGGAGCGAAATTAGTCAAGTAACACCATTAAGCAGCTACAAATACGCAAGAGATTCACTAAGTTTAACGCATTGAAAGGAGAACCCAGTTCTACACTCCCCTCCCCCGTGCCCAACCGTCTCGCTGCGTTTCCGTTGAGTGCAATGGTGTCAGGCAGGCCAGCTCATCGCAGCAGGTCTGCGAATCCAAGGTCCTTCGACTGCTTTTCCCTCGCTTTTGAAGGTCTGGTCATGAGAGACCTTTTTTTTCAGCGTCCTTGCTTACAAACACGGCAGGGTTTCTGTGACATCAAGATGAAACTTCTCAGAATGTCCAGCACTGTTAAGTATGCAACGCTCTTGTGTTTTAAGAGAAAAAAAAACACATTGAAGAGCATCGCAACGCAACCTACACAGAATACACGATGAAAGTAATGGTGCATAGAAAAAAATATAAGTAAGCAAAAGCATAAATTTCCCCACGGTTAGTGCTAGAAAGAACTGAAAAAAAAGCAGTTCTGGATCCATTCTATTTTCTTCATAGTATTTCTTCTTTTAATTTTTTGGATCCTGCGGTTCAAATATCGATTTTTTGGGGAAAAAATGTTCTTGGTTTACAAAACACGAAGTACTTCCTGCTGTTTTGTGTTTACTATGCTTACAAATAACAAGATTGATCAAGATTTTTGTTCTCGAGGTAATATACATACTTATTCAAAAATTCTACTACCCGGATTTCGGAAGCAATCCGAATTTCGGAGAGAGAAGTTTAACAGTTCCTCCATTTAAAAAAAAAGAAAAAAAGAATATATTTAGCAATCTCTACTTCACACGTCATGTACGAACACTGTTATCATCATTATCAATGTAGGAATGCCCCTCCCCCTTGCCCTTGAAAGATTGACCCTGATGTTTGGCAAGTCTTGTGATGACTACGTAAATATGTCACGCTTCTCCACTGCATACCCCACTTAAGTCGATTGTGGGACGCTCATAGAGCCATGACAGGACAGCAATGTAAATCCCAACAGATCTAAATGTTGACCATTTCACTCTGTCGGTTGACCAACTGCAGTGAACAAGTCACTGGACGATGAGGTCGTCATATCGCTACGCCTATCTATGAATAATTTTCATTTCTAACGTTTTCATTACCAAAACATACTGAAAATTTTGCATCTTATGCGGATTATAGTGTTCAATAGAAGTAGAATAAAATATAATTAAAATAGTAATGGACAATTTTCTACTATTATCTTTGCCCTTGGCTATATAATGTGTACTTTTTACATGTTTTCTTAAAAATGTATAACTAATATTGCAGAATTGATCCTGAAAAGTACCACATGGAATTTGACCTCTTCTTCCCTTACTACAGTATCGTCGGAAAGTATGAAGGAAAAGGAAGGATTCTTCTTTTGCCGATCTATGGAAATGGAAACAGCAACCTCACTTTGAGTAAGTTTTAGTCGTTTTTGGAGGACTTTTAGTTTCCTTTTAGGCTTGTTAAACCTCCCATTCACCGATTTCTCGGCTTAAGAAAAGTACATTTCAGGAACACTTATTTCAGTTCATTTTAAAACTTCTGTAGTCCATTTATGTGTTGTAACACTATGGGGGCAACTAGCTCTACTTTGAGTTACATAGTGGTGGAGGCTTGCCGGTCTCAAGTCACATATTGACATATTACCTAAGGTTTTAACTCAAGCTGCCCCCATAGCGTTACACAATTTTAAATTGAAATAAGTAAATACCATGTATTGATTGTTACCAGTGGCGTAGCTGCCGCCCCCGCAATGCGGTGGGGCCCCGAGATGCCCCGCAATGTGCTCCTGAAATTTTAAATAATAGCAGAAATTTCAAAAAACTAAAAATGCTGACCAAGGCAGTAATTTATTTTATTAAAAACATAAACTAAACGTAACGTTTCAACCTTCTAGAAAGGTCTTCTTCAGACTCTGTATCAAGTACAAAAGTAACAAGATACAAAAACAGGGCATTATATATACACAAACATTACTCCCTCCAGACTATTTAGAAAGTTGTTTGGAACTTTCTAGCAGGTGACTTTCACTTGCCAACTTTACTTTCACCTAAAAGGCTAAACACAATTACTTCCATATAGAATGTGGTTGGACTTTTAATCTCACGCTCTTTTCCCTTCATTTTTCTTCCTTCTCCTCTCCTCTTTCTCTCTTGTCCTTTCCACTCTTTCTAACATCTTCTTCCATTCTTTGTTTAACTTCAGTCCCCCATTCCAGTTCATTGTGTCTTCTTCACCTTTCTTCTCTTTCCTTGGCTTCCTTTCATTTTCTCACTAGCATTCTCTTCTCCCTTCCTATCTGCTTAGCCTCATCCCACTCTACGTCATGTCCTGTTTCTCTCGTGTGTTTAAATATTGCATTTCTCTCTCTCTTAAGTCGTACATCATCCCTATGTTGTTTCAACCTGTCTTTCAGCCTTTTTTTTTCCTTTCTCCTATGTACACACTCTGACATTATTTACATTTTACTTCGTAGATAATCCCTTCCTCTTCCTCTTCTCTGTTTTCCTCTTTCTTGTTTGCATTCCTCGCTATTCCTAAGATGCTTCTCCCTCCCTTCCTGTAAGTTTTAATTCCCGCTTTCTTAAGCACTTTGCATATCTTTTCTGTGGTCTTCCCCATACTCCTTATTCCAAACCTTCTCTCTTTTTCTTTCTTCCTCTTTTTCTTTCTCTTCCAATTCTTCCCTGCCCGTTTTCTTCCTTCTTCTGTTTATGTCCAGTCTATCCTGCTTCTCATAGCCATTCTTTTCCAGCTGTTTCCATAGGCTATTTATTTTGCCTTCTTTGGAATAACGGTTACAGTATAATGGGAGATAAAATAATGTTAATGAGTGAAGGACTAAATATAGGTTCCAGTCTAAGCCCAGCATTGGCTGAATTGGTTATGAATGAATGGGAAAAGAAAGTGATAGAAAAAGGAGGTGACAAAATAATTCTGTTTTGCAGATATGTGGACGATTGTTTTGGCATATGGAAGGGAACGAAGAGGCAGCTTGATATTTTTGCCAAAGAAATACAAGATGAAGAAAGAGGGATATTATTGGAACTTGAAATAGAAGAAGAAGGCAAGTTAAGCTACCTTGATATATTGATGAAAAGGAAGAGAGGAGAAGAAATTGAAACCGCTTGGCATCAGAAGAAGTGTGCAGCAGGGGTATTCTGCCACAAAAGAAGTGATGTAATTGAGGTGACAAAAAGAAATTTTATAAAGAATATGGAGGACAGAATCAAGAAAATATGCATGCAAGAATGTGAAAAAGAAGGCAAAATAAATAGCCTATGGAAACAGCTGGAAAAGAATGGCTATGAGAAGCAGGATAGACTGGACATAAACAGAAGAAGGAAGAAAACGGGCAGGGAAGAATTGGAAGAGAAAGAAAAAGAGGAAGAAAGAAAAAGAGAGAAGGTTGGGAATAAGGAGTATGGGGAAGACCACAGAAAAGATATGCAAAGTGCTTAAGAAAGCGGGAATTAAAACTTACAGGAAGGGAGGGAGAAGCATCTTAGGAATAGCGAGGAATGCAAACAAGAAAGAGGAAAACAGAGAAGAGGAAGAGGAAGGGATTATCTACGAAGTAAAATGTAAATAATGTCAGAGTGTGTACATAGGAGAAAGGAAAAAAAAGGCTGAAAGACAGGTTGAAACAACATAGGGATGATGTACGACTTAAGAGAGAGAGAAATGCAATATTTAAACACACGAGAGAAACAGGACATGACGTAGAGTGGGATGAGGCTAAGCAGATAGGAAGGGAGAAGAGAATGCTAGTGAGAAAATGAAAGGAAGCCAAGGAAAGAGAAGAAAGGTGAAGAAGACACAATGAACTGGAATGGGGGACTGAAGTTAAACAAAGAATGGAAGAAGATGTTAGAAAGAGTGGAAAGGACAAGAGAGAAAGAGGAGAGGAGAAGGAAGAAAAATGAAGGGAAAAGAGCGTGAGATTAAAAGTCCAACCACATTCTATATGGAAGTAATTGTGTTTAGCCTTTTAGGTGAAAGTAAAGTTGGCAAGTGAAAGTCACCTGCTAGAAAGTTCCAAACAACTTTCTAAATAGTCTGGAGGGAGTAATGTTTGTGTATATATATAATGCCCTGTTTTTGTATCTTGTTACTTTTGTACTTGATACAGAGTCTGAAGAAGACCTTGCTAGAAGGTTGAAACGTTACGTTTAGTTTATGTTTTTAATAAAATAAATTACTGCCTTGGTCAGCATTTTTAGTTTTTCATAATCATGGAAACAAGGCTTAATGATGTTATAACAGAAATTTCAGTTAGTGTCCCAAATAAAAAAAAATAAAAAAATTGCGAAACAGAAATCTGGTTCCCAGTAACATCATGTAACGACGTCTGCGATAATAAGCAGTGGGGTATTGTCTCAGCCAAAGGGGCCCGGCCAACTTGTCATATGGATCCCCTCCCAAATGCAGAATTAACTTACTTGCTCGCAGATGGCCATCGATAGGAAAACATCCCTCATCTCACACCTTTATAGTTTGTCGTAAACGTAGTGGAGTGTGTCACTTGTCTTCAGTTAGGAATCCTGTAGAAAGATTCAGTTGCTCAACCAGTCGATTCCTTATTGCTACACAATAAACATCAAACTTTGTAATTCATTACCTTTTACCACTAATATTAGTGTTACACGTGATATTTAAAATTTAACTTCACATTAAATATTTTGAAGGGGGCCCCAAGCCTTTTCATATACGAGTTGAAATGAATTTCCCACATTGTCTACACTTGTTACGTTTTACTTCAAAGGGGCCCAAAAACGCAGTAGGGCCCAGGGGCAATTACCACCTTGCCCTGAACTGAGGGTCATTATCCCTTCCTCTGCCACGCAGGGTACACAGCGTATGAGTTATATGTGTCCATTATTTTGTGTAATTTTGTGAAGTTCATTTCTCTTACATATTGAAATTATGTGGACATTTCTGTCGAACCAGTTTTTCTTTTCCAATGTGTTACGATTTTGTGATCTGCAGTGTTAAAAGTGAAAATTCCTGTCTGCGAATTTCCTTGTTCAGAGTTTGGTAATAGAAGGATGACAATGCAGTATTTGGAGGAGAATGCTTATGCAAATTCCAGCACTGACGATCTATTAATAAAACGGTTATTTCTTTAAGAAATATATGATCAACGGTCTATCGAAAAGAAGTGGGGGGGCGAGTGGTTCAGTCCTTCCAAGCGACAAATTTCCAGTGAATAGGGTCCTCTCGCAGCTTTATCGCGACCATTTTTTCGTACCAGATAGCAATTGACTTTGTGAGATGTTAGGTCACCACCGGAAATCGAGAGGTCCATTTGAACCCACATAACTGCAGTGATAAGTTTGCTTGAGTATATTGGTCACTATTAGTATTAGAAGGCTTATGTGGCTTAGGAGCTGAAGGTGCAACCACCTCAAAGTCCATTAAATGAGTGTTTACTATCTCATAACAATTCCCCAACAACAGTATTTTTTTCAATGTTTGTGTATTATACGTATGTAATTTCATTAAAAAATGTTTCAAGCAAAAAACACAAATATCACGAACAAAATATTTGGCAGTGGGAAGCTTTTCCCTCCTGCGTTTAAATACGAGAAAAGATTTACAGATTCTTCTTCCAGTTATTTATCAGAGATTCAAACCATCCTGATTTAGTTTCAAGGAGGTAATACACTTATTTATAAGTCGATAACAAAAAAGGTATTATTTTGGGTAAAAGTTAATTTCTTGTACTGTACAACTTGTGGGAGGGGGCGGTAATAGCTAAAAACTGTACGTCCGCCCCACTCCGGCATCATACTTTTTTTTGTCGGTAAGGGGGCCCCCAATATTTTGCTTTCAAGGGGGCCCCCAGAGAACTGCGCTACGCCACTGATTGTTACTTAAGAAATAGGAATTCCTATTTTTTTATGACATGCACCGCAGACAAGAGATTTTGTGAAACTTTTAATATTAATCAATAGGGCAAAGCATTTGATGACTGCACCTTTTTTATATATATAAAAAAAAATGCTTGCTTGGACATATAAAAATGTGAATCATGAAATAATTTGTTTGGGCACTAATTGCTCTCTAAAAACTAACTCATTATCTGCTAAGGAACTAATATTAATGAAATGTTTGAAAATTTCCTAGTAATTTCTTTTAATTTTGGGTAATTGTATTGCTATATTTTAGGCCATAATTGCATTTTTATTTGATATTATTCAGGAATTTTAGAGCCCAATATTAAATGCCTTGCCCCATTAATCAAGGTTGCCTAAATCAATTATCAACTAATTCTCAACTTTACACAATTTTACTAAATAATAAAATCTCAGGACATCTTTCGAAGTCTTATTGGTAGATTACCTTCCTCATACATGCATTTAAAATTTAATATTGTTTATAAAGAATAACAACAATTCCCTTGTGCGTACATATATTTTTATAAATAATTATTGACGTTCCTTTGTTGCTTACATTGCCAAGGAACTTTCATAATTGCCGAGACAAAATGCGTCTAGATTCAGTAAGGTTTAATGCTTTGTTTTCAAATCTTCCAAACGAAGAAAAATGAGGTTCATTTTCCTTGGGTGAGTGTCACAATGTTGATTATTTTTATTGTAAATAATAATTACAGCGCCTCAAAAGCCTAAAGTGCATAATGACATTTGCTTAGACCGGAAGTAGTTGGCACACTTGTTAATTTTCCCGACATATCTTCTCAAGAAACGTGAACAGGATACCGTAAGAATTACTGCACTTTCCTTTGCCAATTGAAGCACAATCACTTTCTTCGTGCACTAAATATTGAAGTAGTAATCTGAAGTATGCGAACTAGTATCTAGTATATACACAACATTTGATTTACTTATCAAACCCAGGATGGCTAGGATTATTTATATCATTCACGCAAAAAAATTGTTGTTTAAGCTCAAATTACATAAATTTCAAGTCCTAAAATCAGTAATTTGTCAACAATGGACAATGTTGAAATAATTTAATCTTTGTTAAAAATCCATAGACTAAAGCTTTATTTCATTATTTTGTGTACAAGGGCAAATGAGTATTTTATAATTTTAATTTCGCTATTTTTACATAGTTTTAAATTATTATTAAAGCACTGTAATCCTCCCTCGTTTTCAACAATAGAGTGTTATTCTATTGGCTGTTTTTTTTTGAGTGGGGTAATAATACTACGTGTTAGGGTGTTATGGCATCTTCAAAAGTTCTACGCTGGCTTTTTAAATTGTTGCCCACCGCATACTAAGTTGCTTTCGTTAATTCGCATTGAACATTCATGTAAATCGGTTTCTTGTGTGTATTTTTATATGGTATGCATAGGCGTAACTTGGCGGGGGCAATGGGGCAACCCATCGAAATTTCAAGGTTTAATCAAATTTACAAGTAATTGTGTTAGCCTCCTGGAGCCTAAGAAGCAAAGTAATAAAGAGTAATATTTGTGATTTCGCAAATGTAACAGTTATTTGGCGAATGATCCTGCGTGCTATTATTATGGGTTGGAAAACTTTTCGATTTTGCCCAAGTTAGGTTCCAAGCAGTGATGTGCGTCTACGCGTAAACAACGATTGTCTACATTCTACGTGTAGACAATGTAGACTATGTAAACCATGTAATCTACGTAATCAACGTAGACAACATGGCGCTCGGCGTTCTCCGTGCAAGGCACGCGCATGGTTCTAGAAGCAGCAACCGGCATCAGCAGGTGGACATAGAGAGCGTGAAGTATTCCACTGTCCAGAAATAAGTGTTTTTTATTTACGTTCAAACAATTCACTACGTATTCATTGAACTGCAAAATAAACTTGTCGCGACATACCGAAAAAAATTCGATGTCCGTAGAACGACAAGATTTGTTTTACTTCTATTTCCACCATTTCACACGTGGAAAAATCTGCTTTAAGGACACATGCACTTTCCTAGGCAGTAATAAGACAAAAAAAAACTATTTTTAGCCTTCCCTTTTGTCAGTGTAAAAAATAATGCCAGTTTTCACTATAGCTGTCATTTGTTTTTCTTCCGGTAGTCCCTTTTTCCCTTTTTCGATAACTTTGATTACGTCAGATGGTCTTAAGTTGGTTATAAGCCCAGTATCGACATGTTTGAAGAAGAAAATACTTTCTCTTTTAAAGACCACTGGGATTTCCTTCTTCCCTGTTGTTTGCATTGTCTACAGTAGACTATGTAAACTATAAGCCTATGTAATCTTAGTGTAGATTACGCGTAGATAACGCATGTAGACGTAAACTTAGGCCGTGTCCGAAAGGTGCAAGACCGTACTTGAAGTGAGCATACTTCGAGAATGATCTCGCAGTACGGTCTTGAAGTTGTGAACTGGAAGTGAAAATCTTTAGAACTGCACTTCGACTGCAGCGCCAAATACGATCAGTAGATATAACCGAGGACATATTCGCGATTAAAATTACCACCTGAGCGCTAGTGTCGCTTCCAATATGGCCGCTCTATGTAGGATAAATCTTTGTTTACATTCAGTAGTAGTACGTAGTACCAGCGTGTTGGCATTTCTCGTGTGGAAGAAACGTTTAAATTACGCGATATTTTAAAATATTGCGAATGCGATGTGAATTCCAGGAATTATAACGAAGGTGAAGCTGTGCTGAGAGCGAAGCATTTAATTATGATAGGCAAAACTAACACGAAAAACGCAGACGAAACTAATGTATACACAGCAGGACTCAACAACATATGATCTTATATTTGTGCAAATAAGTCATGTACGCGCGCATTTCGGAATTAAAGTTTTGAACATTTTAATTTTAAATTTTTTGAATTTTCTTTGAGTAGCGCGATACAATTCGGAGGTTGCCTTCCTGTTACACTAGGGGTGTAAGGGGTGCTCCTTCCACGTAGTGCACCCAATAGTCAACCTCACTTCCACGTAGTACACCCTGGACTGCAGACTAACGAGGCTCTGGCGACTGGTCCCATGGCCAGTATAATTTTGTTTGTGTTTTTCTGTGTTTTGTCCTTTGTGCTGAGTGCTTTTTTACAGCCTCAGCTTTTAACGAAAGTCAGAAGATTTTAATATTTTATGATTTTAGTTATGCAACGTTGTTATGTGTTGAACCCCGTATAATGTGACGGGTGCAAAATAGCCTTAGTGTTGACGGACCGAAAATTTTAAATTCAAACCAAAATCAAATCCTGTTACACTACTGGAGGATTGGGGAACGTCTTATACCCGATCTCTGGGTGGCAACTGATGGCCTCAACTGACTAGCCGGAGCAAGGAGCAGTGTTGCCTAATTTGTGGTTCCATATCTTGGGAGCTACAAGAAAGTGTCACGTGGCAGTATTCGTCCAGAGCATTCCTTTAACATTTTTGCTGGTATAAATGCTATGTAAATACTTCCAAAAATATTGCAGCAGTAAATAATACTTTACACGGAAGCATTTCACGTAACATTTCGGTTACCTTTTGTGATTACAATGCATAATATATACAGCACGAAAGGCACGTCGAGTTACACCATCTGTGATGAGTGCACGGTGTTCACAATTGAAACTTTCAAACATGTACTGTATACGTTATAAAGTATGTACTTAAGAAGCGCCATTGTTTTGTACCTAATACAGTTTTATATGAAACCTTATTCCTCTCGGTTGAATAGTTATAGGCTTTTAAAAATGTGAAGTGATACATTGCTTACATCTCACTCGGTCGCCATTACATTTGCACTTGTGACCTAGAGGTCGCTTTCGATTGGTTATGCTACGGAAATAGGACGGAGAAATGTCATGAAATATGCCATATTTTTTTTACTTTCCACGGTAGCATTTTGGCCATGACATAAATGTTGAGATAAATGCTAAGGCGAATGCTTTCGTCTAAAGCAGGCCTTTGATTATAGTTGTATGTGAGAAGTCATACAACAAACGTTATGGCTAAAATTTCCCCAAAACTTTAAAGTTTTTCATACAACGAAGCGTGTAAAAGTTAATAATAAAATTTAATAATTATGAATTTCAATAAACTAACAAAACGAGATATTAAAAAAATAATGAGAAACGGATGTTATAGACACTAACTCTTCTGGTGGATCGAGTACAACAATCTTCACAAGAATATAATAATAATAAATTTTGAATACATTTGGTTTATGCATATTAGATTGTAATAGTTATTGCTGTATAACAATCAGAATCATGATAATTTTTGTTGTTATTATTATTTCTACTATTAAAGTTTTATGAATGGCTTGACCCCCCTATAAAAATATTTGTCCTCTGGCAAGCAGACTATGATGTGTATATTTATCTGCGTCTTAAACACTTGGAAGAGTAAACGCACATGAATCCTCTTTTCTTGTTTCAGTTGACTGCAACATAAAATGGATCATCGATGGACAGCCAATGAAAAAGGATGGGAAGACCCACATGGACCTCACGTCCTTCCAGGTCTCCATGAAATCCGCGAGAGGAAACTTTGATTTGGAAAATCTCTTCAACGGAAACAAGGTTCTAGGTAAGTGCTCATGTTTCCAGTACATGTACATAATACTCCTCTAATCTTCGAGAAACCACGCCCATAATTTGGCGAATAGCCACCATCTATTAGCAAACCTGGAATATGCTCTACTTTCACCGTTGATATAACTAGAAACAAGCGTGACAGAAGTAGTATCTCATCCAGACTCCAATATGTCTACTGATTCGCGATGCGCATCATTTCCATCTTTGCATCGTTCGGTGGAATTATGCATTCATTAAATAAGAAGCCACATTTTTCTCATCTAATACCAAATGTCTGTGTTTCGGATTACCTTCACTTCTGTTGCCACTTCCTCCCACTTCATTGGATATAATTTTCATTCAGCGACTGTCAAACGTTTCGGTTCCACTTACTACGTAGAATGACACTAGTATTCTGTAGGATCGGTCTATGACATATTAGAATGGAATGATCATTCATACTCCACGTTGACAATTCAATCCATTAAATTGATACTTCAGTAATATCGGTTGGGACAGTCGTTTGACGCTGTGATCACATACATTGAAAGTAGAGGAAAGCAACCTATTAGTCTTGAAATCTCTTCATCTGTGTTGGAACTACAATGCACTTCAACCTCTTGGCTTGGTTGGACCCTACTGTACTATAGGTACAAGAGAGCAACCCGTTAGTTTTGTAATATCTTCATCTATGTGGAACTACAATGCACTTCGTCCGCTTGGTTTGGTTGGAGAATTTTGTAGCCTACTATAAGTAGAGGAAACCAACCCGTTAGTTTTGTAATCTCTTCATCTATGTTGGAACTGCAATTTACTTCGTCCTCTTGGTTTGGTTGGAGCCTAATGTACTATGGGTAGAAGAAAGCAACCAATTAGTTTTGTAATATCTTCATCTATGTTGGAACTACAATGCACTTCGTCCTCTTGGTATGGTTGGAACCTACTGTACTATAAGTAGAGGAAAGCAACTCGTTAGTTTTGTAATATCTTCATCTAAGTTGGAACTACAATGCATTTCGTCCTCTTGATTTGGTTGGAGCCTATTGTACAATAGGTAGAAGAAAGCAACCCGTTAGTTTTGCAATCTCTTCATCTATGTTGGAACTACAATTTACTTCGTTATTTTGGTTTGGTTGGAGCCTACTGTACTATAAGTAGAGAAAAGCAACCTATTAGTCTTGAAATCTCTTCATCTGTGTTGGAACTACAATGCACTCCGACCTCTTGGTTTGGTTGGAGCCTACTGTACTATAGGTACAGGAAAGCAACCCGTTAGTTTTGTAATATCTTCATCTATGTGGAACTACAATGCACTTCGTCCTCCTGGTATGGTTGGATCCTACTGTACTATAAGTAGAGGAAAGCAAGCCGTTAGTTTTGTAATATCTTCATCTAAGTAGGAACTACAATGCATTTCGTCCTCTTGATTTGGTTGGAGCCTACTGTACTATAAGTAGAGGAAAGCAACCCATTAGTTTTGTAATATCTTCATCTATGTTGGACTACAATTTACTTCGTCCTCTTGGTTTGGTTGGAGCCTACTGTACTATGAGTAGAGGAAAGCAACTAGTTAGTTTTGTAATATCTTCATCTATGTTGGAACTACAATGCACTTCGTCCCCTTGGTTTGGTTGGAGCCTAGTGTACTATGAGTAGAGGAAAGCAACTAGTTAGTTTTGTAATATCTTCATCTATGTTGGAACTACAATGCACTTCGTCCTCTTGGTTTGGTTGGAGCCTACTTTACTATAAGTAGATGAAAGCAACCCGTTAGTTTTATAATATCTTCATCTATGTTCGAACTACAATTCACTTCGTCGTCTTGGTTTGGTTAGAACCTACTGTACTATAAGTAGAGGAAAGCAACTAGTTAGTTTTGTAATATCTTCATTTATGTTGTAATTAACTTCATCCTCTTGGTTTGGTTAAAGCCTACTCTACTATTATAAGTAGAGGATAGCAACCCATTAGTCTTGAAATCTCTTCAGCTATGTTGGAACTTCATTGCACTTCGTCCTCTTGGTGTGGTTGGAGCGTACTGTACTATAAGTAGAGGAAAGCAACCCATTAGTTTTGTAATATCTTCATCTATGTTGGACTACAATTTACTTCGTCCTCTTGGTTTGGTTGGAGCCTAATGTACTATGGGTAGAAGAAAGCAACCAATTAGTTTTGTAATATCTTCATCTATGTTGGAACTACAATGCACTTCGTCCTCTTGGTATGGTTGGTGGAACCTACTGTACTATAAGTAGAGGAAAGCAACTCGTTAGTTTTGTAATATCTTCATCTAAGTTGGAACTACAATGCATTTCGTCCTCTTGATTTGGTTGGAGCCTATTGTACAATAGGTAGAAGAAAGCAACCCGTTAGTTTTGCAATCTCTTCATCTATGTTGGAACTACAATTTACTTCGTTATTTTGGTTTGGTTGGAGCCTACTGTACTATAAGTAGAGAAAAGCAACCTATTAGTCTTGAAATCTCTTCATCTGTGTTGGAACTACAATGCACTCCGACCTCTTGGTTTGGTTGGAGCCTACTGTACTATAGGTACAGGAAAGCAACCCGTTAGTTTTGTAATATCTTCATCTATGTGGAACTACAATGCACTTCGTCCTCCTGGTATGGTTGGATCCTACTGTACTATAAGTAGAGGAAAGCAAGCCGTTAGTTTTGTAATATCTTCATCTAAGTAGGAACTACAATGCATTTCGTCCTCTTGATTTGGTTGGAGCCTACTGTACTATAAGTAGAGGAAAGCAACCCATTAGTTTTGTAATATCTTCATCTATGTTGGACTACAATTTACTTCGTCCTCTTGGTTTGGTTGGAGCCTACTGTACTATGAGTAGAGGAAAGCAACTAGTTAGTTTTGTAATATCTTCATCTATGTTGGAACTACAATGCACTTCGTCCCCTTGGTTTGGTTGGAGCCTAGTGAGTAGTTGTATTTACGGTACTATAAACCCGAGAAAGTATGAACCCCTCCTCAAGCAGATTTGCTATACTTAAAACAAGCTTAACATGAGCATATGAGCTTTTTGTTCAAGTGTGGAATCTTGTCTAATCTAAGATTTTTGTGAAAATGCCCTCGGGAATTTCCTCAGAAAGTATGACCCTCTCAGATTGATTTGTTTATACTTACAAAAGGTACTTCTGTGAGATTGTTATCCATAAATTTGTTAAAAATATGCCCCTCTTGTGGCCATACTTAAAACTGGCCATCCACACACATACACACACACACACACATATATACACACACACACATACACACATACATATTTATTTCTGGTTTAAGTTCTTGGATACCAGGTTCAATTTACATATCTAATATTAAAACAATGTAATTCTTCTAGAATTGCTCCGTGACAACAGACCCATCTATGTGCAAATGCCTGAACTCGGTGAATACTTGGGAACAAGTCCATTTTTTTCATTATGTCAACATTTTTAACTTCTTTTGCCAGTAATAGGGAAATGGTAGCAAGCATTAGACAAAGTACTTTGGAGCTGAATATTCCTTTTCTTAGACGTCGTATATTACTAAAATATTTTCAATTCACATATTTCTCATACCGCTGTATCTTGTTCTATTAGGCCTCTTCGAGAACATTGCCTATTAGGACTCTTCGAGAACATTGCCTATTAGTGAAATAATAGGACAAGCATATGGCGGTATGGGGATATGTGAATTGTTGGTTTCTTCAATTCACATAAAAGGATTGAATAGAAACTAGGATATTTTGCATTTGTTATATTCAATTTATTTGTTGTAATCTGTTCATATATAAAATCAAGCCCCGAGAAAATATAAGATCAATACTTGAACAATATGTGCGCATGACGGCCCCAAAGCGGTGGGATCGATACTTTCTGCACAGCGATCAGTTCATTTCGAGCCCAGCACCGGCGTGTCGATCAATATTTGGAGCAGCGATCCTTTACAAATTAGTTCCAGACAATTCCGCTCCCCTAAGCGTGGAGGCGCTGCGGTCGGGATTGCATGTACGCTCAGCAGAAAAACGGGATACACTCAGAAGAAAGTACTTCGGCAAAAATGTTAGAGAATAGCTCATGTTTCTGAATATACCCCTACAGTGTTTCTATTGGCTCTGTAAAACTATAAAAGCCAGGGTACAGTGCAGATTCTTCACCATTGCTGGATTGGCAGTGGAACCCACTGCTCCACCAAAGTATAGGAGACTTGAAGCATATAATTTGGCGGAATAATCCAAGTAAGGTCATATATACATATACATACAAAGCACAGTGCTGAACTCAACTGATCCAGCATAAAGTTTTGAATTGAATCCCAAGAAATTGTATATAAATACCAAAGCCAAAACTATTAATACACGTACACACATACACACACACACAAAGCACAGTGCTGAACCCCAACTGATCCAGCATAAAGTTTTGAATTGAATCCCAAGAAATTGTATATAAATACCAAAGCCAAAAAATATTAAGTGTATACACGCATATATACATACACACACACAAAGTACAGTGCTGAACCCCAACTGATATTTTTATTCAGTATAAAGTTTTGAATTGAAACCCAGGAAATTGTATATAATAAACAACAACAAAAATGCCGAATCAAAAATATTGTAATCAATGCAATAAAAATATATCCAGCCCCAATTGGGCCAAGCATCAAAAAATTTGTAATCCAGACAAATACAAAACTCCCACAAAAATTTGCCCCAAATGCAATAGAAAATACAACATGGAATATTTCACATATAAACATAAAGATACTTGCTCTGCATTGCCCTCTCAACCATCTACATCTGGTCTGAAAAGAAGGCACGAAGCACCTGTTAATGCCAGAGCAGCAAAACAGCCACGCCATGAACCTACCCGTAGCAGTTTTAATGCCCAACTTAAGAATTACCAGTTTGTATCAGAGCTAAGATGCGGCATTGAGAATTTCTTGAACAGTATAAATTCTGATCTGCAGGCAATTCTTAATGCACAAAATGGCTCTTATAAGCTATCCCTCAAATTGTTTGTACAATATAAGAAACCAAATGGCACAAAATTTACACAGCCCCACATAACAGAAACTGTACCGGTATATTCAAATGCAAATTCAGACAAAATAATAAGCAGGTTGATTGATCAATTAAATATCAAACACTCTGAATTTGCGGCAAAAGAGTCCGGATGGAGCCTATGCGGTTCATCACACAAGTTATATGTTAATATTTCTGAATTCACTCCATTACAAGGATCCACTTATCTGCCTTTACCTGCCAATATTAAAAACAGAAGAGCCGTGGTTAATATAGAAAATACCGACCAGAAATGTTTTCTGTGGTGTATATTAGCTGCTTTGTTTCTAGTTTCAAGGCATCCTGAGAGAATAAGTTATTACAAACAGCATGAACATATTTTTGACGATGCAATGAAGGGTTTAGAATATCCAATGTCAGTTCAGAATATTGATAAATTTGAAAAAAGGGCCAGGCACATCAATGGCAAACAATTATCTATTAATGTTTTTATTTGTTCTACTGGACGTGGCAATTCTTTGATAGAACCTCTCAGAATCAGTACACTTGATGATGAATCTGCAATTCCGATTGATCTGCTCTTAATTGAAGGGGGTGGCACATATCATTACACTCTGATACACAGTCTTGAAGCTTTAGTCAGAAAACAACTAGACAAAACTCATACAATATTCAAGTTGTGCAGAAGATGTTTGACTGTATTTGATGGTCAAAAAATGGTGAAGGGGGTTCGGGAAGAGAATGCAGAAATTGCAAAAAACAAGTTAAAAGAGCATCTGAAATACTGTGGCAACCATAAACCTGTTCATATGGTGATGCCCAATCCAGGTGAAAATTGCAAATTCAAAAAGTATGAAGCCCTGTTGGAACACCCAGTATATATTGTCTGTGATTTCGAATCGAACCTCAAACCTATTGCATTCTGTAGCCCAGATCCAGAAGAATCATCAAGTACACCATACCAGCAACATGAACCATCCAGCTTTTGTTATGTGGTTATACGGGACGGTGTTGTTATTAAAATAGATTCATACATGGGAGAAGATGCCATCAAAGAATTTGCACATAGAATGGAAAATATGTGTCGTGACATAGCATCTAACATCTTATTAAAATCAAAGCCTATGTTGCCTTTAACAGAGGAACAGATTGAGGATTTCAACAATGCAGAAAAATGCCCGGTATGTGATTCTGAATTTTCAGATACAAATATCAAGGTGAAACACCATTCTCATACAGATGGTAAATTCTTAATGGCCCTGTGTAATAGCTGTAATATTCAGATCAAGAGACCAAGATTTATCCCCATATTTTGCCATGGAGCATCCAATTATGATTTCCATCATCTGATCAAGTACGAGGGGTTTGAGAAGCAGAATTTAAATATTTTAGCTGAAAATGATGAAAAATATATATCTATTAGCAAGATAATTAAAGTTGATGGTGTTCCTATTCAATTAAGATTTCTTGATTCTTACAGATTTTTACCTGCTAGCCTGGATACACTGGCCTCTCAATTATCTGATGATGACTTGAAAATCACACGTGCATTGTTTCCAAATCAGGACCTGAAATTAATTAGGCGGAAGGGTGTATATCCATATGACTATGTCACAGATTCTTCTAAATTTGATGAGTGTTCCCTGCCACCACAAGAAGCATTTTACAGCAAAATCAGAGGATCTGGAATCAGTGATGAAGATTATCACCATGCCCAGTTGATGTGGGACAATTTAAATTGCCAGACATTTGGTGATTATCACATGGCTTATTTGAAACTTGATGTTACCCTCTTAGCTGATATAATACAGATATTCAGAAAATCTTCCATGCAAAATTATGGACTGGACCCAGTGTATTTTTACAGTGCCCCGGGCCTAGCATGGGCTGCAATGTTTTTCAACACCAAAAAGCCATTGGATCTGATCCACGATCAAGAAAAGTATCTGTTTATGGAGGAATGTATAAGAGGGGGGATGGTGCAATGTTCCCAGAGATATGCCAGAGCAAATAACAAATACATGCCTGATTATGATCCAACACGGCCATCAAATTATATACTGTATGGAGATGCAAACAACCTCTATGGTCACGCTATGATGGATAAATTGCCATATGCAGAGCTTGAGTGGGTCGAAGATTTCAATATTGAAGATCTTAAGGATTTTGATGACAGTGAGTATGGCCTCTTCTTAGAGACTGATCTGACAATTCCTGATGATTTACACAACAAATTTTCTGATCTGCCCCCAATTCCCGAGGTTCAGTGCTCACCTGGCTCTAAACAGAAGAAGCTCATGATGACACTGGATCCAAAACAAGGTTATGTCATATATTATAAAAACCTCCAATTCCTGATGAAACATGGTGTCCAAGTGACCAAAGTTGGCAAAGTCTTGAGGTTCAGGCACTCAAGATGGTTGAAACCATACATTGATACAAATACGGAGCTTCGAACATCTGCAAAGAGCGAATTTGATAAGGGCTTGTTTAAATTGATGGTGAATTCAGTGTATGGCAAAACAATTGAAAATGTCAGGAAACATACCGATGTTAAAATAATTACTGACCCCAGCCGGAGCAAAAAATTGGTTGCAAAGCCCAACTTCAATTACAGAAGAATTTATGATGAGTACATGGCACTTTTCAACATGATGAAAACAAAGATCAAGTTTGATAAACCTATTTATGTAGGGGCTGTGATATTGGAATTGTCCAAATTACATATGTTAATATTGTATTATGATGTGCTGAAACCTTTTTACGGTGATCGTGTAAAATTATTGTACATGGACACGGATAGTTTTATTCTTGAAATTCAAACAGAAGATGTTTATCAAGATATGTCACAGCCTGAATTGTTTCAATACTTTGATACCAGTGAACATACAAGAATTCAACAACACCACAACAAAAAGGTGCCTGGCAAGTTAAAAGATGAGACACTTGGTGATGTTATTGTGGAATTTGCTGGGTTAAGAGCCAAGATGTACAGTTTTGAAACATGTAGTGGTGCTGTTGCCAAAAAGGCCAAGGGCATTGGCAGAGTAACTGTTGAAAAAGAGCTTGTATTTGAAGATTACAAAAATTGCATCAAATCACAGAGTTCAATCAGAACATCAGAAAATAGAATTCAGAGTGAGGATCACTTGTTGACTTCAAATGTTGTAAGAAAAGTGGCCCTGGACCCACATGATGATAAGAGATGCATTTTGTCATGTGGCACACATACTTTACCTTGGGGGCATTGTGATTTGAAAAATGGAAATCAATGCCCAATTCCAGAGCATGATTTGAAATAAATAAACATGCCTATGAACTTATTTGGGTTCAAAAAACAGGCTATTATGGACCTGCCGACACCACTACCCTCTCCTGATTTACAATCTGTAATGTCTAAACTGAGTGGCTTGTTAATTATTCATCTGAACAGCATACTTACAGATAATGATGAAGAAACAGGCAAAACATTGTACATATTTAACAATAATTTAAATCACTACCAATTACCTGTAGGTGGGCAATTGCAATTTATTACAACCCCCGAGGGTGATGTCAAGATTTCAGTAGGGAGAAATATTTACAGAATTAAGCACTCAAACATGGTTTCTGGCACTGTATATACTGTTTCTGCTGGTGACTGCTTATATATTGAGGTCCCTGGATCCTATGACAAGCTTATACCCTTTTTTATAGAATTAAGAATCAGATACTCTATAATAAATAACCAGTAAAACAAAATGCCTAATGATATATTTGGCCATACAAGGCATGAAGATCACAGTGATGAGATTCTGATGCTTGATGTCAGAGTCAAGAAATTAAGAAGTGATTTACAAGCTTTACAAACCACACTCAATGCCAGTCTTCAATTAGAAATTACAAATTTACAATCACAATGCATGGACCCTCTTCTCAAAATTGATTCCGAACTCAAAGTGTTGCTTCAGAAATATACTGATCTGGCTACATTGGATAATTTTCAAAGTTTGGAAGAAGCTGTAGCAGCTCTTCAAGCCAAATTTAAGACCCAGGCTACCAACTCTGAGCAATTGAAACAGCAATTAGAAGAGCAGATAAATAATGTCCAGGCACAGCTCCAAACAATTGTCAAAAGCATAAAATCACAAGAAGATTTTGATCTAGTGATTTCCACTCTAAAAGAACAGATTCAGTCACTCGAGATACCTAATCTGGACCCTCTGAACAATGCCATAGCCGAGGTTAAAGGAAAAATTGAGACACTTGAAAATTTTATGAACAATTTGCCATCTTCTGATGCTTTGAATGCAATAACTCGGAGTGTTGCCAACATCAAGCTGCAACTTGAAACATATGAAGATTTTGGAAAAATTCAAAGTTCCATAACCCATCTTGAAGGTACAATAGCAGCAGTGCAAAGTGATTTGGCAAATGTACTAGAATCTCGCCTGCCCGGGATTGTAGATACACTTGTTAGTGTCCAGCAACAGATCACAAAGCTTGAAAACCTCAACACTGAATCTGAACTATCTCATTTTCATCACTTGATAGATGATATCCAAACAAAACTTGAAATTTTACAACAATCAACACCCTCTCAGGCAGATATAGCCCTGCTCCAAAATGCTATGCAAAATGTGGCTGATGCTTCTGAATTAAACAATGTGAAATTGGCACTTGAATCTTTGCAAAATACTGTATCAAATCTGCCTACATCACAGGAACTTAAAAATATTAAGAGGGCAGTGAATCGCATATTGAAATCAGAAGATATCAAGAATATCCAGGCAGAGATCAAACATCTCACTCAGACAGTTGCCACTCTACCAACCAATCAACATATTAATGAACTGCATGCCCTGTTTGAGGATATCAGAAGACAGGTCCATGATCTTACTGCTCAAAATTCAAAATTGGCAGTTGTTGAAAATTTGCAACAAATTGTAGCTAATATCAAGCAACAGCTAGGAACCATGGAATCCAATCAAGCAAGTGCTTTGTCTGTTTTTGCCACCCAGCTCCAAGAAATAGTGCAACAATACAAGAAACTTGTTGTGGACGTAAAGATCAAGCCAGGCCATGATGATGTTGTTAGGACCATCAATGAGCATCTTGAATCTGTAACAAGCAGATTGCTCACAGCAGAAAAGGAAATAACAGGCATAATCGAGAATCCAAAACATTCAGTAATTCTTGAATTGTACAGCATCCCCAATAAAGAATATGATTCACCATTTACACCAGGTAGCAAAATATATATGCTGTCCCCTGCACAATTTTATTACCAGTTTTTTGTTGGAGGCACATTGAGACCAATCAAGATCAAATATTGGCATCAGCCACAGGCACACCACTACCCCACCTTATCAATAACAAATGCTGACAACAAACCAAAAATCACCAATGTAGAGTTAGAGGATTTTACAGATCCTAATACATTAGAAACAGCCTATACTGAAGATGATGGCTCTTTGGAATTTAAAATACAAATAGGGGACAAATTATATTTAGAAAATCCTGCAGTCTCAGCTGCTGAACACCCTATAGTTGCAATATTCTTGTTTTCATACCATGTCTAGACAAATTATTGTTGATGAATTACACAGACAAGCCCGACATAATTATAAGAGACTCCCAGTAGTTACAAAAGGCATAGATGATTTATGGCAGAGCGACTTGATTGAAATGGCAACTGGACAGTTGAAAAACTTAGACAAAATCAACAAGGGCTACAAGTATCTACTCACTGTAATAGATACATTTTCAAAATTTGCCTGGGCTGTGCCACTCAAATCCAAGACTGGAAAATGTGTTACAGAAGCCTTCAGGACAATCATCAATCATTCAGGAAGATCCCCGCGCTATTTGCAAACAGATAATGGCAAAGAATTTTATAATTCTGTGTTTCAACAATTTATTAAAAGCCAGGCAATAAAACATTACTCGAGCTACCGTGATCTCAAGGCCTCAATTGTAGAGAGATTCAACAAAACCTTAAAAAATCTTATGTATAAACAATTTACACTTCAAGGTAATTACAAATGGATTAATATTCTTCCAGAACTTCTACATAAATATAACAACTCGGTCCATTCCACAATCAACATGAAGCCCTCCGAAGTAACTTCATCTGATGAGCAAAAATTGATCAGGACTGTTTATTATCCTAGATACCAGCCAACAACAAGAAAAGCCAAATACAAGGTGGGTGATCAAGTAAGAATAAGCAAATATAAGCACTTATTCAAGAGAGGCTTTACAAGGAACTGGAGCACTGAATTATTTACAGTAGTTCAAGTTAAACCCGGGACCCTTAACACATATATAATAAAGGATCACCGAGGAGAAATTCTCAAAGGCAGGTTCTATGAACAAGAGCTCAGCAAAACTAAACAGCCTGACACATATCTCATAGAAAAAGTCATCCGCAGAAAAGGCAACAAGTTACTTGTCAAATGGCTGGGTCATCCGGAAAACAGCTGGATCGATGCAGACAAAATAATAATATGAGCACCTGGGATGTTATAAAGAGGCTGCCAGAACCTGAACAGCAGAATAAGATAAATGGAGTGCTGCTGCCTGATAATATTAGGTGTCTTATTGTTGGGCCATCTGCTTGTGGTAAAACTACACTAATGGTTGATAATTTTTTATTGGCACCCAACTGGTTAGATTGGAAAAACAGGCACTTGTATATCTTCTCTAAGAGCTTGGAACAATTAAAATATCAGCAGCTGATGAAGCTATATGATGGATTGGATATTGCCACTTTTGAACCAGATGTTAAGCCACTCCATGAATGTCTCGATAATTCTGTTGTTGTGTTTGATGATATTATACTGGATAATCAAAACAAGGTTAGGAATTTCTTTACACAGGGCCGGCACAAAAACATTGATTGCTTCTACTTGGCACAGACTTTTTCAAAAATACCGAAGCAGCTGATCCGAGACAACAGCAATTTTATATGTGTGTTTCATCAAGATCATACCAACCTCAAACACATACATGATGAATATGTAGGTGGGGACTTGAGCTACAATGATTTTTCCAAGTTTTGCAGCAGGTGCTGGAACCAGGACAGTTATGGGTTTGTCACAATTGATATGACAAGAACACCTAATACTGGAAAATATAGAAACAAAATCAACAATTTTCTAGACGTAGAGACGTATATAAATAACCATGAAAAGGCCAATCATTGATGATCTTAAGTTAAGAGATTATCTTGTAAAAAGATTTAAGGGATGGAAATCAGAGAACCGAGGAATTTATGAAAAACACAAACAAACAGAACAGCCTGTAATTGATGCTATTAATAATTTAGGTAAGAATATCAAAACTGTTACAGAGCAAAATCAAGATTTGATCACAGAGCTTGTACCTGTAGCTGCAAGGAACATATTAGATTATCCATTCACCCCACTTTCCAGTATTCATACACCTAGTCCTGTTGCTCCTCGAAGAATTGAAGCTAGTCAGGATCCTATTGAATTGGGTCTTCTTGCTCAAAAATATTTAACCACACCTAAAGACAACAAAGATGAGGTGTTTGGCTTATATGCTGACACAGAGCTTGATGGGAGCATCATACATAGAATCGGCAATTTCAGGGTAACATTTATGGGAGATGATATAATTGTATATTCAGAATCTCGTCTCGGAGAAAAAGGTGGTTTTGTTAAATATCCCGGCACACCTGGATTGTGGGAACTGATGACTCGGAAAAGGCCTGGCAGCTATACAGATCAAGACTATGAGCACTACAAAGAAATATTAATAAAATCAGATGCTCTATACCAGAACAATGATCCCACACAAAAAAGAGTCAAGTCTAGCAGTGGAGCAAAATACAATAATTTAATCAAGCCCATATGGTCACAGATCAAGACAGGTAGTGGAATCAAACAATACAACACCCTGCCTAAAGAATTTGTGTGGGTTGATGATGTCAGGAAACTTGTAGATAGGTTATTGGTGATAGCTGGGGAGGAAAATGCTGGCAACCACAATTTTTACAATGAAAAGGTTGGAATTATGGACATGATAAGCACAAAATTGTCTAATTTTATAGTGAATGACCCTAAGGGGATTGGATATCTCATAAAAATTATTAATACTCTACCACCTAAATTTTGGAATATTTCTGAGGGTCGGGGCCTGGTTAATGACATTATAAACAAGCTGCCATTTGAACTACATATTCCAGGCTATCAGTATTGTGGTCCAGGCACAAAATTGGAGCATAGATTAAACAGAGGTGATCCTGGTGTAAATCCCCTAGATGCTGCTTGTAGAGACCATGATATTGCATACAACACACATTCTGATCTTGACAAGAGACATGTTGCAGACAAGAAATTAGAAGAGGCTGCATTTGGCAGATTTGTAAGCAAAGATGCTTCTTTAAGTGAGAGAATATCAGCATTGGGAACCACCATAGCTATGAGCACCAAACAAAAACTGGGGTGGGGTTTGTGAACATGTATATAATAAACCTACAATGAAGGCCAAGGGTGTTATGTATCAAATACCTTATGCAGGTCTCAAATCTCTTAAAACTATTGACAGTCTCTTGACCAAAAAGCAGCGCAAGAAAAAAAGCTCTTGTCTTGCAAAGGGACATGGTATGAAATTGTTGCTTAGCACCCCCCAATTAAAAAAATTACAGCAATCCAGGAAAAAATCACATGTGGGGGGATTTATATTTACTATCCCTGCCATCTTAGCAGCTCTCGGGGCTGTTGGGAGCTTGGCTGGGGGATCAGCCGCCATAGCAAAAACAGTAATAGATGCCAAGAAAAATAGGGCAGAATTAGATGAGCAGAGGCGCCATAACCTGGCCATGGAGAAAAAAGGCAAAGGTATTAAGAGAGCCATGAGTAAGTTTAAAAAAAACAAGAGCCGCTTACAAACCAAGATATTGAAGCTTTGATCAAGCCACTGGGCATCAAACATTTTAGAGGTGTGTACATGTCTGATTCTTTACCGGAACAACCACTCAACAAAGAGTGTGGCATTGTTAATTTGGATGAGTACAAAAATCAGGGCACTCACTGGATCTGTTATCTTAAATATTTAAACAATAAGGCATTTGTGTTTGATTCATTTGGAGGTATTCCTCCTGAAAATTTAGTAAAATATCTAAAATCAGCTAATCTTTATTACAATAATGCCCGTGTTCAAAACTTCAAAGATGTTAATTGTGGACATTTGTGTTTATCTGTTCTTAGATATATGTCTCAAATAAATAAACCATCAATTGAAAATTTTCAAAAAGCCTTGTGGTATCTGAAACATCATGGGGGTATTTCACCTCACCAGCCAAAATTCAATATTGAAACTCAAATTACATGATGACATTGTATATCCCAAAACAATAGCTCTCAGGGCATTTTATGGCATGTACCTGATCCCTAATATTACGCACCACAACAATACAATTGCAGTAGGGGATCAAAAAATTGTCATCACTCCAGGGCAATATAATCTGTCCACTCTAAATGCTCAATTACCCAGAGGTGTAGTGTTAAGTCAAAATTCTGTCACTCACAGAGTAGAGATTGTATCTGCTACGGAGACAGTACATCTGGGTACTATAGGAGAGCTGTTAGGATTTGAGAACAACACAAAACTTGAAGCAAGCATCAAACACACTGCTATGAATATACCTAAATTCTTAGCCATAGAGACTCTGAATATTCACTGTAATGTGGCCGAGGGTATGATCACCAAATCAAATGGGATAGGCACTCACAAACAAACCGGCATCATTGCAACATTCAAACCTAATTCTGAATTTATGGAGCCAATCATCTACAATCCATCCCCAACATTATATTTTCCTGTGTGCCATAATAGAATAGATTATATTGAATTGATGGTCACTAATGAAAAAGAAGAATTAGTTGATTTTGCTGGAGCCACAACAACTGCTATCATAGAGATTAACATTTAAATAAAAATACATACGATGGAAAATATTGAGAGTTATGAGCTACAATCATTCCCCCCAAACAGGAGGACATTTGCAAATTTAAATCAACCCAACACAGAGATTGAGGTTGATCTTGATGTAGGGGACGGCTTTATACACCCCCACAGAGCAGATCTATACATCAAATTTGATGTTGTAAAGCTCGATGGTACAGATTACCCTGCAAATTCAAACATAAGACTGGTGGACAATTTTGTGCCGCATCTGTTCTCTGAAATTGAGATCAGAAAGCATGGCGTTGTTATAAACAGAATAGATCATCCCGGCATTACCTCCACGGCTTTGGCCACACTAAAATTATCCAAAACCGAAGCTTCTTACTACAAAATAGGTGGATTTGAGGCTGGTGATAAAATATTATCTAAGAACCACACTGTGCTGTTCCCGATGCGCCTGTTGCCAGGATTCTTCTCGGATTACAAAGAAATTATGTGGAAGGGTGGGTTAAGAATTACATTTAGAAGAGCTGCAAATGATAATAATGCTTTGATGAGGTACAGCACATTAAACCCTACGGGGGAAGCTATGCCTAATACTCTACCTGATGCAGGCAAATGCATTATTCAGACTATGGAGCTAAGAATCCCCGTTGTTGAATATGAGGCCAGTTACGCTCTTAAATACAAAGCAGATATCCTAAAAAATCCACAGGTTCCTCTGCAATTTTATACATATCAATGCGTACAGAAGCCTGCCTCTGGTACTTATTATGAGTTTGATGCCACAAATTCATTCTCCAGTATTCAATTTGACATGCCTGATTTTGTGGTGGTACTGTTTCAGACTGGGAGACACAACAATCAGGAAAAAAATTCAAGTAGATTTGATAACTGCAACATCAAGAACATTTATCTTAAAAATGGCAGAAATGAGGTCTTTCCTAGAGAAAATTACAATTTAGACATGTCCAAGGATGATTTCCTCAAATTATATGAGGCTTTTTCGGCTTTCAAAAGGGTCACTACTGGCAGTACTGATATGTATTACTCACCAGATGAATTCAAAACACGGAGACCCATGTTTGTAATCAACACTTCAAAAAGAAAACAAGTTGTAGTGAACGACAGGACAAACATTAAAATTATCTGTGAATTCCACGAGGCATTACCCGATGACACCATTTGTAGTGTCATTCTCATAGGTGAAAAATCATATGTTTATGATGTAAGAAATGAGAGAGTCACGGAGCAATTCTAGAAGAATTACATTGTTTTAATATTAGATATGTAAATTGAACCTGGTATCCAAGAACTTAAACCAGAAATAAATATGTATGTGTGTATGTGTGTGTGTGTATATATGTGTGTGTGTGTGTGTATGTGTGTGGATGGCCAGTTTTAAGTATGGCCACAAGAGGGGCATATTTTTAACAAATTTATGGATAACAATCTCACAGAAGTACCTTTTGTAAGTATAAACAAATCAATCTGAGAGGGTCATACTTTCTGAGGAAATTCCCGAGGGCATTTTCACAAAAATCTTAGATTAGACAAGATTCCACACTTGAACAAAAAGCTCATATGCTCATGTTAAGCTTGTTTTAAGTATAGCAAATCTGCTTGAGGAGGGGTTCATACTTTCTCGGGTTTATAGTACCGTAAATACAACTACTCTAGTGTACTATGAGTAGAGGAAAGCAACTAGTTAGTTTTGTAATATCTTCATCTATGTTGGAACTACAATGCACTTCGTCCTCTTGGTTTGGTTGGAGCCTACTTTACTATAAGTAGATGAAAGCAACCCGTTAGTTTTATAATATCTTCATCTATGTTCGAACTACAATTCACTTCGTCGTCTTGGTTTGGTTAGAACCTACTGTACTATAAGTAGAGGAAAGCAACTAGTTAGTTTTGTAATATCTTCATTTATGTTGTAATTAACTTCATCCTCTTGGTTTGGTTAAAGCCTACTCTACTATTATAAGTAGAGGATAGCAACCCATTAGTCTTGAAATCTCTTCAGCTATGTTGGAACTTCATTGCACTTCGTCCTCTTGGTGTGGTTGGAGCGTACTGTACTATAAGTAGAGGAAAGCAACCCATTAGTTTTGTAATATCTTCATCTATGTTGGACTACAATTTACTTCGTCCTCTTGGTTTGGTTGGAGCCTACTGTACTATGAGTAGAGGAAAGCAACTAGTTAGTTTTGTAATATCTTCATCTATGTTGGAACTACAATGCACTTCGTCCCCTTGGTTTGGTTGGAGCCTAGTGTACTATGAGTAGAGGAAAGCAACTAGTTAGTTTTGTAATATCTTCATCTATGTTGGAACTACAATGCACTTCGTCCTCTTGGTTTGGTTGGAGCCTAGTATACTATGAGTAGAGGAAAGCAACCCATTAGTTTTTTAATCTCTACATTTATATTCGAACTACAATTCACTTCGTCCTCTTGGTTAGGTTGGAGCCAATTGTACTCTAGGTAGAGGAAAGCAATTTATTAGTTTTGTAATATCTACATTGCAACGTTCACCAAAGCACACATCAACACAGCGGAGGAGTACAGGTACTGGCTGCGCTCAACACACTAAACCCTACAATTAGGAGGGTGGCAAAAGTCTACCCATAGGTGCTAACTCTTTAAATACAGTCGGTGAACACAAACCACAAAATATTCTGAGGGATTGCTGGGATAAGGAAAGGTTAAACCAGTTTAATTTATGTTTTTTATTATAAACACAATATAATAATGTCTGCTAGCACACTTACAAACGTGTATTTTACCTGTGACTCTTACGCGCATTTAGCTGTACCACACACGTGATTTTATGTGCACCACACACACGTGCGTTTACCTGCACTGCTTCTCGTGTCGAAGAGATAAGGGAGGGCAGGGAGCATCCAATTTATTCCTCGCAGTGAGGCGAAAGGGGGAGTATAGGGACCTAATTTTATTTAGGGATTTGGTCGCTGATGACGTCACGGGCTCCCCAGTAGGAGAACAGGCACCCACCGGTCACTAACCGGTTTGATGCTTCCGACAAGCGGGTGCTAGGTCAGGGATCAAAGGATGCCGCGACACCCCCGGCGATAGCTGGGAATTGGCAAGCCAACCGGTGACTCCTATACATGGACGGCAGGTTAAGAAAAAGAGTCCTGGTACTCCCAGACAAGCCGGGCAGGAAGAACCTGAGCACCTATCAGCCGAAGCGATTGGACCAGGTAGGTAGATTGCTGCTAGGCTCTTCTTCTTCTTCCTTCTTCCTTCTGGGATGGCTGCTAGGCTTCTGGCTGGGAGGCCGGTTTACCCTGGATGTTCACCAGTTGACATTAGGAAGCCAACTGATCTCTCCGATTTTTTTTTTCTAAGTCAGGATTTGTGTATCCCAGCATATTGTTTATTCTGAACATTAACTGGAGTCGGAAATGATTACAAAAATGTACAAAGTTTAAGTGTTACATCAATAAGTACAAAGCCCTCATGCAACTGTCGCATGATTAAGGTAATATACCAGGTGGTTATAATTAAAGTGACGGTGTTCAGAGTGGTACAGCACGGGCTGTAATGAGAGTAGCAGTCTGAAACTTCGTAGATATGCTAATGAAGCAATGCGCTCGCGAATTATGAAAAAAAAAAAAAAAAAGTTCCAATTCTCGCCACCAGGGTGAAAATGGCGCTGTAAGCAGTCAAAACTTGGTATAGTTACAGGAAAAACACTATAAATCGCAGAAAACAATACTCCTTGTAATAAAATATCGCTACAATTTCACTATTCGAATTACATGAACATTACTAAAGGAAAAAGCAACAAGCGTCACCAACAACAACCAGGGAGCTCACACAATGGTTAGGCAATTTCATCGACTTTGACGTCAGAATGGTTAGGCAATTTCATCGACTTTGACGTCAGAGTTACGGAAAATTCCACGTTTTGACTGCTTACAGCGCCGTTTTTTACCCTGGTGGCGAGAATTTTTTTTTTTTTTTTTTTTGCATAATTCGCGAGCGCATTGCTTCATTAGCATATCTACGAAGTTTCAGACTGCTACTCTCATTACAGCCCGTGCTGTAGCACTCTGAACACCGTCACTTTAATTATAACCACCTTGTATAATGTTCCCAAGAAATCCCAAAAAGGGGACAACACAAGACAAAACAACATAAAACATATATCTCAGAAGAGCGTCGTCGCCAACGTCTGAAGATGTTGGAAGCGTGCTTCTGAATCGGTCAGGAGAGCGCCCTGAAGGTGTCGGGGTCCCATAGTTGACTAAGTAGTCGTCGGACGTTCCGAAGAACTTCTGATGTCTTCCCGGGAGCGGTGGCGTCGGAGTAGTTACAGGAGGCGAAGAGCTCGCTGTAAATCGGTAATTGGCTGACAGCTGGGAAGCTGCTGGTCGCTGCTTCGATGGAAGTTCGGGCCCTTTTGACCGAAGAATGGAGTTGAATGGGGCAGCAGGCGATGGTCGCTGCGTCGATGTATCCTCGGGCCCCTTTGACCAAGGAATAGAGTTGATTGGGGCAGAAGGCGGTGGTTGTTCTTCTGTCCTTTGCCGTCGAACTTGTAATGGACGATCGCTTGGATGTTTTTGGCGATGCATCTACCATCTACTTCGTTTCTTGGCTTGTTTGGAGACTACTGTCCTATAAGTTGAGAATGCCACACACACACTTGGCTATCTGGTCTTGTAGGTTGTCTCTACAGCACTCTTACGTCAGTCGATTGTCCTCTTGTTGCTCTTGATTAGGACTTCGAACTATTAGTTTGAATCTCACCTTTTAGATTTGATTACCGTCTACTCTAATATGTATATTTTTCTCTTTGTTGGCTATTTGGGCATCTGAGTTGCAACATGTAATGACCTAATGAGCTACCTCTAGATTTGCAGAAACGTCCTCTAAATCGCGACAGCCACACATACTAGATTGGAACTATTGTTTATATGGTTGCTCTCTCTCATCTTTCGTGGTGGGATTGCCACACCCTAGGTTATTACTAGTTTCTCTTGATGTGAACGACCGCTTGATTAAACACGGAAAGCAATCGGGTTCAAAAACTAGACTTGAACAACTGACACAATGTGCGCCCATCAAAGATAGCCAGAAAACTGTTAATGGGCATTTTACAATGTCGTAATTTTTTATAGTAACATTGTATTTTCACATATAATTATATTTACAGTTTGAGTTTTCTTATTAATCTTTTGTACCAGTTATTATATTGATTTGTACGTACCTAATATAAGTGTACGCCTGGATCAATATTTTAGAGAAGATAGTTTATTTGTTAGCGAGTAGGGGGGGCACAACTAGAGTTTGCGGTGCTTGTTACGTAGTTGATAACATCATTGCTTCATTTTCAATTTCAGCTGATACCATGTTGCAGTTCCTCAACCAGAATAGCAAAGAAGTTATTCAGGAATTGTCCCCAACAATTGAGGATGCGTTCAGTGAATTAAATTATGGATTGGCGAGAAGAGTCTTCGATAAAGTTCCCTATGGAGAAATGTTCAAAGGTGTTTGAAGAAGAGGTGTGACGTTTGGTTTAGTGATTATTTCATAGTGCATATAGACACTCAGTGGCTGAGAAATGAAGTTTGTGCAACGATAAAAGTCAATGTTAGTGTGTACGTTTGGATTCAGTTTAGACTCTGCTGGAAATGAATGTCTGTACCAAAAACAAAAAAAAGGGCAAAAAAGTGTGTTTTGTAATGCTGCTCACTAATGTGCTCAAGAGACATGTATGAGGTCGTGTGTCTAGTGGCGTCGTCCAGGGTTGTTAAAGGTCCAGGAATTTCGAATAAATTCAATTCCGGTCCAGGAGAGAAAATCAGCAAGCAGGAATGTGTTCTGGACCGTAAAGAACCTTTTCATCTGTAAAGTACTTTAATTCGGCCAGGAACCTTTTATCCAGATAAATTTAAATACGGTCCAGGAACCATTTTTCAGGATGAATTTAAATAGGGTCCAAGTTCCGTATTGAAATGAAACAATACGCAACTTGGTCAGAATTTAAATTGTGAGAGAAAAAAGGTTCCGATCCTGTTGCGGAACCCAATAGATCCCATTAGAATGTATGGGTTCCTGGACCCTTTAACAACCCTGGTCCTCACTAACAGGTCAAGAGTGTTCACTACATCCACCTGTCTTACGAAATAACTTGCACGAGATATGCAGATAAACAAGCTTTCTAACAGCTCGTTTAAGAATTTATTAAATATATGAAATATTAATTTTTATTATAGGAGATGTTAGTAATATCTACTGAAAGAGTGTCCATCTGATAATAATTCATCCAACCTTGTGAACAAACAAGATTATCTGAAGCCGCCGCTGTGTTGTGTCCATACCTTAGAACGTAGGAGTAATTCTTGTAGATAAGGAATTTTCAGAAACGTTCCGTCTGTTTAATGTAATGTGTTCAGTTTTCAGTCTTAAAATAAACTGAAATATATTGTTAAATTAGAATTTACTACTTTTCATATTTAAGAAACTATTTGTTTTTTCAGTACAATCCAATGTAATTGAAAATAGAGCCATGGCTAGATATCCCTATGCCCGTGGCGAGAATAGAATTTGACACCCCTTCAATGGATTCGATGAGAAAACCCCTGTGGCACTGTCGTCAAATTTTCAACCGCAAGAGGGCGGATGGCGACGGATAAACCATACACAACGAAAGTAGAGACGTAATATTGAACGTTATTGAAAATTTTGACAACAAAGCAAGGGTAGGAGGTTAGCATGTGGCAAAGGGAGGGCACTCGGGCACAAGCAAACGGTAAAGCCGGCTTGAGAAAGCATTTCCTTTAACATTTTTGCCAACGTAAATGTTATGGAAATGCTTCCAAAAATCTTATAGCAGATAGTACTTTACACGCTAGCATCTCGTGTAACTTTTCGGCTAGCTTTTGCGATTACAATGTATAACATATACAGCTTGAAAGACACGTCGAGTTACACCACCTATGCTGAGTGCACGGTGCTTATATTTGAAACAACTAAAATATTCTTCCATACGTCAACTGTACACGCTATAAAGTATGTATTTAAGCTGTGCCATTGATTTGTACCTAATATATTTTAGTAGGAAACGTTATTCCTCTCGGTTGAATAGTTATCGGCTTTTAAAAATGTGAAGTGATACATTGTTTACATCTCACGCGGGCGCCATTACACCTGCACTCGTGACCTAGAGGTAGCTAGCTTCTGATTGGTTATGCTACGAAAAATGCTACGGAAATAGGACGGGTTCTATCCTTGAGAAATGCCATGAAATATGCTAAGGCCTGCTTTAAACGAAAGCATTTTCCTTAGCATTTTTCTCATCATTTAGGCCATGACCCAAATGCTACCATGTAAAGTGGAAAATCTTATGGCATATTTCATGGCATTTCTCAAGGATAGAACCCGTCCTATTCCCGTAGCATAACTAATCAGAAGCGACCTCTAGGTCACGAGGCGGCCGCGTAAGATGTAAACAATGTAGGGGTGTGCGGGATCCCGAAGAGTCGGGACCGGGAACGGGGAAGTCGGGAAATATCGAATGGTCATTTTAAAAAGTTGTCAATTCTCGACGTTTTCTGCATTGTACGTAACTGGAACTTATCGGAAATTGTTTGTTTTTATTCCAGAAATGCAAAAACAATCACTTAAGGTGAAAATAAAGTGTAGAATTCCCGATCCCGTCCCGACCAAAAAAAATTGCCCCGCACACCCCTAAAACAATGGGTGCGTTCCGAAAGTCTTAACGAAACGAACGCATTCAACGAAAATAACTGGGCTCGTGAATCTGGTGAAACCAGTTATTTTACAGACTTATGGAACACTCTAGGCGAAAGCGCAGGCGCAGCGTTTTATTTAGGGAAAGTTTCCACATGGCGTCGAGCAGAAGGAATGTCCTTACGGCAAAAATAAACTCTACTGTGGACACTCTTACTCATTTTCATCACATCCTAAGAACGGTTAAGGCATACTCATCTTGTTCATGTTGCTTCATATCGCTATCTGTTAAAATTATAATACATTTTCCGAACTAGTTCAGTTTGAATCCATCAGCACGCGCGATGTCTGAAAGCAGCAGACGATTCTCACCGAACAAACCAGACTCCTTGCTCGTGCGTTTGGTGAATCTCGTTCTTGCACGAAACGCACGGAATGCGACTTTTGGAACAGCATAATGGAACTCACGAAACGCACGGAAGCACTTATGGGACAGCCAGTTACCATAACTCGTTTAACGCGTTAAACTCGTGCGACTTTCGGAACGGGCCCAATGTATCCCTTCACATTTTTAAAACACGGTAACTATTCAACCGAGAGGAATAAGACTTCCTTTACGTACAAATGGCGCTGCTTAAATACATGCTTATTATAACGTATACTATACAGTACATGTATGAAATATTATTTTAGTTGTTTCAATTGTGAACACCGTGTACCATGGCCGTAAGCAGGAAAGAATTTCGGGGGGGGGGGTTCATTCATAATTGTTCCCATGGGCGTCGCCATAAATTTGAATAATAATAATAATAACAATAATTATACAATAATAATTAAAATTGTTTTATTATTATGAAATTTTAATTATTATTGTATCTGTTTTTTTTTGTTTCTCTTACATTTCATACAGTGTGTACTGAAATGCACAATTATTATACTTTGTTATTAAATTTTAGATACCTTCAAGAAAAAAGCTTTAAAAGTTAGATGGAAATTTTAGTCATAATGTTTTTGTTGTTCGACCTTAAAATTTAATTTTTGGAATTTTGAAAGGTGTGGAACCAGTTATTCTTCTTAAGAACTCAGCCTGATGCATGAATTGTAACTTCAATCGCGAACGTAATGTGCTACGAAACTGGAGATCCTAGGATTGAACTTCTATCAAGAGGGATTTCGACTTTATCGGACATGGAATTTAAAAGTTGGAAAGGGAATTTTGGGACAATCATAAGGGAATTTTGAGTCAATATTCCTTGTGACGCAGGAACAACACTGGAAAGAGGACAGCAGAAGTGAAAATGGAGGGGTCGCGGGTGGGCTACGATACCGAGAATAAATTCTGTTTCACTCAAGTTTCAGAATTGCAAATGTATGAAAATTCTAATTTGATCGTTTCAACATTGTCTCCTTGTATTTTGCTTCGAAAAAAATAATTTAAAATGAGACAAATTTTGGTTTCTCAACTTCCATGCCGTGTACTCACCATAGATGGTGTAACTCGACGTGCCTTTCGTACTGTATATATTATACATTGTAATCGCAAAAGCTTACCGAAATTTTACTTTTCCAGTTTACACGGTAGCATTTGGGTCATGGCATATCCCATGTAAAGTACCTCTATCTGTTATAAGATTTTTGGAAGCATTTACGTAGCATTTATGCTGGCAAAAATGTTAAAGGAAATGCTTTCGTCTAATGCGGGCCTAAGCGAGAGGAGAAAAGAAATTAATAGCGAGTTTAGTTCGCGAGTTTGCCGCGGTTCTTCTCATTTTGGTTGGGCTGTACAGTCATGGACACTTCTGGGTTGTATCGGTTCCATTGGTAGTTAATGGGATTGGCTAAACCCAGATGTGTTCGTGACTGTACATTACGCACTGGAAACTATACAGAGGAAAGTTATGAAACTCTGTTTACATAGGATCGCTTATTCAGTTCTGAAGGGGCGGGGTTAAACCCATTAGCTTTCGCCGCCACTGGTTGTAACTGATAAGTCGCTTTGTGCCAGACTGTTCATATTTATACTATTTTCGGCCACAAAAGTCTCGTGTTTTTTGTTTATTATTATTTTACAGCCTATTTGAAAGCCCTTTCTCCTTCCCCTTTTGTATATGGAGGCCTGAAACTTAGACCCCCAACCGCCCCTTCATAAATTCGGCCCTGTCGCACGTATCTTATCGAGAATGTACGCAGGAGAACAATGGTTTCGAAATTGGTTCAATGCCGTGATGTTGTAAATCCTCTTTCCTCACGCTAATGCATTTCATCGACCCTTTCCTCAGATAAATAAAAAGACTGTCTTGAATGAAATATAACCCATTTGCAGACTTTTTAACTACACTAATTCTGACATCTCGTATGAAAGCTTGTAAATGCATGTGCGTACAATAAACCTTACCTTTTCCCACATTAGTTAGTTATGTATAGGATCCTGATAAATTTGAGGCAAATTACCAGGTAATGACTTGGTCAATAATAAAGTAACACATAAAATGAGATTCCATTATTGACTTAGTTCAACAATGTCCGCCAAAGCAATAACCTTGCACCAAACCTTGCCATGAGCGAAGTTATTTTGCAGAATCCTTCGAGTTGCTGATATAGTTAAGAATAAACATCAGAGATGAAGAACTGCGAGGTAAGTTATTTCTCATACGCATGTTACCTGTAATGCAATTGCTGTAAAAAACACATTATCCATCAGTAGAATATTCTAATTAATTGAACTGAAACAAATTCTTTTACAAGACCGTGCTGGACATTTTGATCTACAGCAGCCAAGTAGTATACGATAATTCCCGGGACTCCCCGATGGAGTAGTGTTAACGTCGTCGGCACATAGTGGTTCGGATCCCACTTTGAACCGTAGGCCCAGTCCCGATTACTCATACTGTGCATAAAGTGGACATAAAACACAAAATCAATGACGAGATGTAAATTATGGATGATCATTACGAACTATTCATGGCAACGGCGCATCCCTATTTTTCATTTGCATTATTTGCGCTTTGGGCGAGGGATCATATTTATATACCCATACTTGATTCATTGGAGTAATTATTATAATAACAATAATAGCAACAACATTCTTAGGGTATGCATTACCATAGGGGCAAATATTATTTTTCCGAAAATCTTCATCCGATTACATAGAATTACTTCAGCAACATTCAAACGAATATTCGCACAATTTGCTTTCGCTGTTGTAATAGTTTCGTGTAAGTCTATTTTCTTCATAATTAATCTGTTGCATACGGGTATCCTAGCGATGCGGACAAGCTGAACACAAACCTCCGAAGGACGACCTGCGAGTCCCGGGCGGCGTTAAACCAGTGGCCCATGTGCACACGAGAAAATCACACACACTCAAATTATGAATTATTTAAAATACATTAATGCTCTCCCCAAGTACCAAATAAGCTTTCAGACAAATCACAGCACTTCTACTGCTGTATGTAATAAATGTATTGTGAGTGAACATTAGGCGCCAACTTTGGGGGGAAAGGCACTTTCTGTCCCTCCAAAATTTACGTAGGACACATTCTATGTGCAGGGATGAACAAAAATATGGAAATACCACGACATCGGAATGGGTGATATTGACGCAATTTTTCCACTTGAAATCGGACGCGGCGCGACATTCTTTTGTTTTGCGCCGTGAGATAAAACTCTATCGGACTGGTACACTGTAAAAAATTGCCGTTACTTTACATTGATTACTCCGTAAAAGATACAGGTTATTCACCGTAGCTTCATTCTACAGAATTTTCCCCGTAAGTAAGAGAACGTTCAAGACAGTGAATCCAACTTCTCTTTCACAAATACTGTATGCAATAACAAATAAATGTATAAACACATTTCTTAAATGTTATAAAACATTTATCTGTGCCGTGAATAGTTATGATTGATCCTAAAACGTATAAACGGGTTAATAAATACGCTCTTAAAAGTTGCTACTCAAACTACAGTGGGTTGGCGCTACTGCTGTGATAGAAACAAATGCAACGCAATGTATGCCGAGAAGACGCCACTCGAGGCAAGGCATGGCGGCCATACTCTTTTAGAAGACAACAACCTCTAGTGTGTTCTGTGTTAGACTGTGAAATTATAAAAGTAAGTATTGAAGCCAAGGAGTGTAGTGTATAGAAATGAGTGTATTCAAAACCTTTGCAATTCGAACGTAAGATATACATATATTTTACAAGGAGGGAAGTGAAAAGTGCATGTGTAACTGAAAGTAATTTCTAATGCAGGAACACGAATCGTGAAATACAACGTCCCAACACCAGTTTAAATATTATCTCCATACAATAGAGCATATTTATTTTAGGCCATAATTTTAATATTTTTCGTGTTCATGATAAGGGGCTGCTTACTCTTGCAAGCAATGTTTTTTTTATTTGCCCGGAAGTGTCAGTATTTTATTGCAAAAGCAGTGTTCTAACGAGTTTTGCAACCTGTTCGCATTCAAAATTTGCATTACCCTTGTATTTTGTATGTTGGGAAGCAAAATATAAACGGGAGTGACTATTTTCACCAGGTGGGGAAGCTAGCTTTTGAGCTATTTCAACAGATTTTAAGCTGCATGTCAGAGTGTTTACCAAAATAACAAATCCAAAATTCTTGACCTTTTTTTCTTAGCATGTATTTAATCACCCCCTACTTAGGTATGGTTGGAAATTAAGAAAAGTATATATTTTTATTCAATGAAAAACTTAACAAGAGATTTAGACTTGCTTTCATTATTAATGCTTCAGACTTCATCCTGAATGGGGAATGGCCATATTACTTTAAAATATTTTTACAAACGTTGACGCATGTAATACAATATATAATACTTAACAAATCGAAAAAAAATTAACTACAACTCAAGGCAATTTTATATTTTCAATTTTATAAACACCAGTAGAGGTATATAACAATGTAAATTCACTGTAGTGTAAAAAATAGCAAAAATTCTTGACCACATGCATGATTTCTTGACTGGTAGACATTATGCATGTGCATCATCTACAATCTGGCCTGGCCTGCTAAATGGATGTGTGTATTATTTAATTGATGTGTATGAAGCTTACATTGGTGTTCATTTACTTTCATTGTTAGGTTAGGCAGGTCAGGTTTAGGGCTATTAGCATTAAAATTACTTCTGTAAATACTTACCAACATCTGATCATGTAATTTCTGGTCTTGAGCACTTTATGCTATTCTCTCTACCTGGTGACGCACCCATTTTTAATATAAAATAACTTCGTAGGAGTAAGTTCAGCAACACTGCCAATGAATGCAATAAAATAAGATAAAATACAATGTCATGGTATGATTCAGGTAATTA
Source organism: Lepisma saccharinum (assembly GCF_977018435.1). NCBI lineage: Eukaryota > Metazoa > Arthropoda > Insecta > Zygentoma > Lepismatidae > Lepisma > Lepisma saccharinum. Next base: position 28,701,180 of record NC_139238.1, read on the forward strand.
CTTTTGCTGGTGCAAATACATATATGCTGTTCCTCAGCACCTGGTGAAAATAGTCGTGGCCAAATATAAATGGTGTTCACGTTGTTGTTTTAGTAGAATGTACCATATATTATTGGTAGACAATGGAATATTAATACGAGATTCATATTTTATCCTGCAAGAAAAATGTACATGTTAAGTGTAAAATGAGTGTTTTCATCCATGCTAGTACAGGATTCCGGTACTGTTTATTATTGGTAGCCGATGGATGTCAAGTCTTCCTCATATATGCCTACTCTAACTTTTCAATTTTATGATGAACCAAATTCAACTTATTGTCACTTTTAGCACTTCATTATGTTAGCTCACATTAAATAACATTTTTAAATCTTTATTTCAGTGAATATCACAAGCAGTCAGATCAAAAGGAAAGTACATAGTTAGACACCCAGTTGCAGATGTTGCTCAAATGTAAGTATAAATATTCTATCTAGTCAATACAGTAACAATTATGTGAATTTTTAAGAAGTTAACTGTCCATTTCATTTTAATCTTTTTTTCTGGTTGCCAGATAAGGGAGTTTCGTAGCCTTCTTCGGAGTGACTATTTTCACCAGGTGGTGAGGCTAGCTTTTGAGCTACTTTCACCAGATTTTAAACTGCATGTGCATGTTCTGCAACCTGACCTGGCCTGCTGCACGGATGTGTGTATTCTTTAATTGTTGGTGTGCATTTATTTTCGTGAAGGAGACAAGTACTTCTTTTCTGCACATCACAGAGTTGAAAATGCACCGCAAGGTGTTCTGATGTAGACTGGTCCTGCTAATATGTCACATACGTACGAAGGGGTATTACCTTCCTAAATGCTTTCATTGTTAGGTTAGGTTTGGTCAAGTTTAGGGTTTTTAGCATTAAAATTGCTTCGGTTTGGTAAATACTTTCCAACACCTGATCATGTAATTTCTGGTCTTCAGCATTTTCTGCTATTCTCACTACCTGGTGACTGGTAGTCACACCCATTTTTAATTTAATATAACTTCTTAGCAGTACGTCCAGCAATACTGCCAACGTATATAATAAAATAAGATAAAATGCAATGTTATGATTCAGGTAATTATTTTGCTAGCAAAAATAGCCCTAGGTGCTGTTTTCAGCACCTGGTGAAAATAGCCCTACATGCTAGTCTCACCATCCGGTGAAAATAGCCCTACATGCTATTCTCACCATCCGGTGAAAATAGCCCTACATGCTATTCTCACCATCCGGTGAAAATAGCCCTACATGCTATTCTCACCACCTGGTGAAAATAGTTGTAGCCATATTTTTCTGTCATGATTTTAGAGTTCAAATTAGTGGAATGGTCATCCATCCATCTGTAGTCGAGTGCATGGAAACTTGTACAATTTTCTATACCATAATGACATAGAATAGGAACGGGATATTAGAAAACCGTTGATGCACATTTAGTATGTTTTGTATATGTAGAATACTTGAAATTAAATCTTTGGAAGTTAACCTAATATTTGTGACTGTTTTGCCTGAGCTAGATAATTGCTTACATAATTTAAATAATTTCACTTAATTGTATGTTGGGTATCCCCGATGGTGTAGTGCTAATGCTCTGTCACTTTGTAATGGAGGGGTCCTGGGCTCAATCCATGGTGGAGGCACATTACACAGTGGTTGGAATGCCATTTGTAACTGTGGGTCCAGTTCCAATTGGTCTATCGGAGCATATGTTGTACGAAATGTATGTGAAGTGTATGTTTAAGATTCTCCCTTCCATTTTGACCATCACCTCTTTCCCCTTTGTGTCCTCTTAACTCCATTCTCTTGGGGAGAAGGGGATAGCTTTAATGTGCATTACAGGCTTTTTTTTTAAAAAATAAAGGTATCAATTATAAAATTTATGGTTTCTGAATTCCATGTTAATCTGCAACTCCTATTTTGCAATTGCTTATGCAAGTGAACAATAAGTGATGTGCATTGGTGCATGTGTGCTACTTTATTTTGGAGGGATATGTGCTTATTATTTTCTTGTCCCCTTCCTTGTACTCCACAACTTCATCACAGTTTTACGTGAAACTTTTTAATATGTAAGAAAAGCCGTTCATTACTATGAAAAAATCTAAAGTACTACAGTAGCAGTGTAATGGGGTGACCTTTTTAAAATGCATTAAAAAATATATACTCTCTCCACATACCATACCTTGGAAGTGCATGTAGGACATTTCATGAAAAGTGGTCCTACTCCATGTAAATAACGAAATGAATTAATCCAAAAAATATTAGTGTTTTCAATTGCATTAAAGTTTAAATGTTTGTGAATGCATATAATATCCATATTTCACAAACAAAAATTATTAGATCTGTGTATCCTATATGCTTCACAAACAAATGAAGTCGCATTTTGCTACATTATTGAAGGAACACATATACCAGATTTTTGATAATGCTTTTCATGCATTCAGGCTATGTCATCATACTCAAGTCTTTTCATTTGTTAAGACACACCACAAAGTAATTCTTAATTGTATGAAATCAGTTCATTATGAAAATTTTAATCCAATTGCATGTCTATAATCTTATTTTTGTGTGAAATGTCTCACAAGTAATGCTGGAATGCACCACGTATGCAGGCTGTGCCTGGATTAGGCTTTTATAATAGGCATGGGGATTTCAGGCCTCATGTGTGTGTTGTTATTTCTTGGATATCTGAAAGACTTTTTTCAGAGTGGCAAGCAAAACATATTTTCAACAAAAATATCTGCTTCTCAAAAACCACTGCTTCAGTTTGAAGTTCTTGTCTTCCTGCGATGACCATGTATCAGCCTTACATGTATGATTGTAATAATTAACACTGTGACTGAATTGAAATTATAGTGTGAAGTATAGTGGTGATTTAGGTTAGTATTCATTTTTCAGGTTGGTCGTGCTGTCCTCTTGCCTTTCTTCCCTCACCCCTTTCCATATGTCCATTGACCTCATTATTGGTTTTAATGAATTAATTAATTTTAAGTACTTTATTTTAGCAAAATATCTCTGTTCCCATTATTGAAGGGCTTACCCTCTTGTTTTGTGACACGTGGAAATAGCCATTGTTCTTACATTTGTATAGTTATATTATGATTTCATTGAAGCAGGAATACGTAAACTTTTCAAATGAACTCTTGTGTAAAAAATTATACATGTATCTAATTTATGAGAAGAAAAAAAATATTATAATTGATTTTCTAGACAATTTAGGAAGGGAGATGCCGGAGAGGTAATTCTTACCTTCTCAACAATTGATCTACAAAGTGGCATAATGTAAAGTGGGATCCATGAGTATTACCGTGCAAATTGTTCATGACTATTTTCATTAATTTTTCTCCTACATTCTTATGTGTTTTTAAGCAATGGATTTTTATGTATGCTGGTGTAGAAGTTGTCAACAGCTTGTTTTAAGTTTTCTTTTAATTCTTGAAGCTCTTATTGGGTCAAATAAAGTGCGCGAACATGGTGATGGACAATTTGCATGGTAATACTCATGGATCCCACTGTACAAGTGTAAGTTTAGGTTAGAGAATGTACCCCCTCCCCCCACTCTTTCCTGCACACTTCTGACAGCAATGCATGCAATTACCATGTTCTTTCAAATTCAATTTTTTTATTTGCCTGGGAGATGAGAGATAATGTGTTGCAACTCAGAATTGTCTGCGACTACATTTGTAACACTATACAAGAATTATTAGTACTGCACATCCCCTATTAAATGTTATAGCAGGGTTATTTTTTTATTTTGCTGTCCCTCCTCTCAAATCTATGTTCAAATGTAAAGTAATTATTTCACTTTGCAAGGGTAATGCACTGAGTTTCATATTTCAAATTTTCTTCCCCATCACTCTCTAGATTTGTGTCTGCATTTTCCAGTTTCTTCAGTTTAAAAGAAATGGAAGCAATTTGCATGTAATGTTAACATTTTGTTGTTTGCTTTGTCCTCATAAGCTAAATTTAGGGAATTTAGGAATTTACTGCACTTTTTGCAAAAAATATACTTCTTGTGTGCATCTTTGTTTATTTTATGATCATCTTATAATTTCAGGTGGTAACTGAGGCAAAGAACCCATCACTCAGCAAAGAACAACTTTCCAGGCTAATATGAAGGATGCATATAACAATGGAATTTGTCAATATCATTTGAAATAAAGATTGCTTATTCTACAGGATCCATTATTTTTAATTAATATATATCCCAACAATAAAAATCACCATTTAGATATCCAGCAAACGTAGTGAAGTGAGAACAGTTAACCATTAAGCCACACAATAGCCTACTTTTTACCAATTTCTAATTTGGCTTAATGATTACCTGCTCTAACTTCAGGAGGTCCAGTTTGCTGTGTTTTCAATTGCTGATTACATTTGATTAATAACATAAATTTGCTACATTAACACTGGAAATCAATCTAAACCAACAATATTAAGGAATAACTGTGTGTCTGATGGTGTATTTGTGTGTCTATTTTTTTTTCTTTTTCATATTTCCAGTCCTATTTTTCACTGCTATGTAAACACTGGTAAGCATGAAACTTACACTCCTATGTTTCAATCAATAATAACAATAATGAAACTTATGCCCTGTAGTAGCAGCTATGTGCTTGGTGGAAGCATGATATATCATGCTATTCATTTTAAAACACGAGATGAACACTAAAATAGTGGTATGTTATTCGAGTATAAATTCTTTCATTTCTTTGCTTGTGTTTTAAAACTGAATATTATGCATTATGCTTTCAGGAAGCATGTATCTGCTGCTTTGATGTGTGAGTAGTCTCGGTGCTGAAAAAGTTATCTACAGTGTTCATATTTTGTTAATAGTTTAACTGTATGGTTAATCTGTGTAGATTTAAGGGAGTGTTCTGAAGTGAGAATGACTCAAACAGGCTCTGATTTACACTTACTACTAGAAAAGTAAAATCCCCACTGCCCACAGGTTTCAATATTTCCTACCATGGATACTAGTGAATGTACATTGCAGGTTTACAAGTAAGTATTATATATTGTGATTTATTATATTTTTTTGCAAAAAATTATTATACAAAAGCTTAGCTAATGTATTTCAATGGCTTAAATTTATAATGTCAAAGTGATTTTAGTCACCATGAACATGTAACCTTTATAAATTCAATACATTGTGGAAAATAACACAGAATATAGTTTTAAGCCATTAAAAGTATGTTACTGTTAATATTGTTACAATGAAAAAAGAAGAAAAGCAAAGTACTGACTGTTGCTATCACAGGAAATTTTCTGTAAAATTACGGTGAAATTATAGCATCCTTCACTGTTGCTATCACGGGAAATTTTCTGTATTCGTACGGTGAAATAACAGTATCACTTACAGTACTTGAACCGTAACTGGAACGGTGTAATTTCTGTAATATTACGGTGCAATTTTGTACATAATTACGGTGAAACCACTGTAATTTTACGGTGACGCCACTGGCGCCCGAGCTGCCGGTGAGGTCACCGTAAAATTACGGCTTTTTTTTTACAGTGTAGGAGTCGACAGTTTCACTGTAGATAGCGTGCAGTGCAGTTGATACCGACTCATGTCGTAGCTGACCGTGTTTCAAAGAGGGTAAATTGTTGGTGTCCGTCTTTCAGGCGCCTCTGTTACCACAGTACAGTAGCCATGTTATTTGGCGTCCCGAGAGGGACTCTATCCAAGATCATCATGACATAATAGTGTGTCCGGAAAGACATCATCAGATAAACACCTGCGTGGACGAAAACGTACACTGCGTGACACGAGACAGACGGACAACTGACAAGGATTGTGACAAAGTTTTCCATGAAGAATGGTGCAAGATCCCATTATCCACCATCCAAGACTTGTATTTGTTTATTCATCGGAGACTACAGGCCGTTTTGGAAGCTGAAGGCGATCCTGTACCTTATTAGCTACAGTATTCCGGCTTTTCTTCGCAGGTTTTTTCATATTTTTGTCCATCCCCTGTATATGTACATGTATAAAGTATTGTTTATGCCGATCTTGCCCCCAAAAATGTATCTTAGGTTGGCGCCTCTGATTGTGAATGACATCTAAAAAGCTATACACAAACAATATCACTCTTCTATTTCTTGATATTCCCAAAGTGCCTAGTGAACCACCAGCTGCTTAGGACCGAACTCAGAGCATCGGCGTTAAAGACACAGCCCTTGACTGGTTCGCGTCCTATTTGTTCGACAGAAACCAAAGCGTAGAGAACTAATAGGCAAAATCGTCGAGTCCTTTATGTCAGTTTTTCTTCAACCGCCGGGAGAGATTCTTCTGAAGTTTGAGAATTGTAGCCCAAGCTTGTAACAACCTGATAAGATGGCCTTTCGTTCAGATTTCGAGTTCCACTGCGATAACAGGGAATGCTTTCGTGACAGTAGCGGTAATGGATCAAACGCTCTAACAAGGGGGCGCGTTTGGAGGTTGACGGATAAGCTGATTGATTGCCATTTTTGGTGTCCGAAATAAAATAAAAAATTAATCAGAAAATATCCACATTAATAGGGTCTATACAATTTGTTAATGAAAATTGATGCGCCAACTAAATTGATATGGAAATGGAAGATGCCAATGAAAATCAGCACTTACCAAATTAATTTAATAATATTGACCAGAAGAAACGAAAAGATTCCATTAGATGCAGCCGCTATCAACTAATTTAAACCAAAATTTAAATTTATCAACAAACCTAGACATAATCGAACTAATATTTTCTATGATTGATTGATTGATTGATTGATTTGTTGTTTTAAGTCCACTTTATGCACAGTAAGGCTAATCGGCCTGGACCTACAGTTTAAAGTGGGATCCGAACCACTATGTCTCCCCACCGGGTATCGAACCCGGGACCCCTTGATTACAAAGCGACAACGAATATTCTATATGATTATGCCATAATTAATTTATTATTATTATATTTCAAGGGTACACATTAATTTAAGTATAAAGTTTAAAAATAGAAAGGTATTTACAAGTACAATTGATAGGATCTGCGCCTCCACTTAAAAAAGACGAATTAACCGGGTCGCGGGTACACGAAGGTTGAGACCACTGCTCTATGTGGATGAAAATGCTCACTGTTCAGTGCTGTTCCAGAAGGCAGTATTCTACGGCATCTCCTTTTCACGAAATATATGGATACGAGCAAATACTTATTGTACACCTAGTGCAATAACTATTAATTGTATATAATCAATCCACTGTCTAGTACTTTTAACCCTTAGCCTATCACCACTTAAAAACACTGTTGATTGGGAAAACTGTCAGAGGAAGCTTGCTACCAGTGAGTGTGGTCAACACTTAAACCACATAGAACTGATAAATACCTTGAGCAATTAAGATTACATAGTGATACGGAAGAAACACTAGGTTTGTACATTTGGTGAATAGTCGTTGCACTTTTGTTTATCTCTTGTGTGCAGCTTTACTCCCTTGAAGAGTACATTTGTAATAGCTCTAATCTACAGATTTGTTCTATTTAGCTAATTAATCGAAAACATTTTATATCTCTCTGTAGTGTACCTTATGGAGATTTCACACCAAAGTGGAAAGTGACACTTGTTGGTTGAGGATTTCATAAATTGAACGCAAGCTTGTGAGGCTTGTCATTTTGGTCTGAAGACTGCCTCAGACTAGAACATGCATTTCATTACTGATTAAAATGGAAAAAATAAGAAACAGTTTTCACTTTTTGCTGTTTCAAAGAATCTTACTTTGTTGTCAAATCAACTTGTCGTTAATAATTATTACTTAATACTTATGTTTCGTGATTTCCTCTTTTCCCAGGTTTTACAGTGACTTCATATGATGCCACCTAAGCAACTAATTATAGAATCACTGATTTTGGTACTGTACTTTCTTGGGGGCAAATTGCATATGACGACATTTGCAGATAAACATTCAATTGAGATATTAACATTAAATAATGAGGACGTACCAAGTGTTAAGTGCATCCATGTCTTAAGTGGTGATAATTATTTACTTCATGACATTGCCAGTAGAAGTGTTAGCAAGTTATATTTGCTGCCAACTGTTAAAATCAGAATCAGTGATTTTCAACTCGCCATTACCGCAAATGAACAATTGCTTGAATCTTGTGAGTTTGGTGTATGGGTGATAGAAGATATGATGCACCTTCAAAAGATTCTCATTCTTACTAAAAAGACTAAGTATCCGACTGAATTTATAGTGATGATTGTGAATCATAGTCCTGACTGTTACGAAGCCTTGAATGAATTTCACTTCAACAAATTCTTTCATATCTTAGCCATCCAATGTACAGAATTGTCTACCATGCATAACTTATTTAAGAATATGTTATTTTTACACAGGAAAAATGAACAAATCAGCGAATCTGTGTTGATTTTGAAAGGAACATACTCGCTGATAAACAAATCTAAAACATTACTTGTCAGTTCTTTCCACCAACCCCCATATGTACATTTACCACTGGGAAGCACTACAAGTGATGGTTGCAATGACGAAAGCACATGTAGTGGGATTGAACTCCAGATATTCCGAGAAATCTGCAACAAGCTGAATTTATCTTGGAGTCTGACACAACCTCAGGATGGACAACGTTGGGGCACAGCAGAGAAGAACAGAACCATAACGGGTGTTAGAGGAGATCTATTTTACAGAAGAGCTGATGTTGGAATATGTTCACTGTTTGTCAATTACATCACTTTTCAGATACTAGACCTTACTGTTCCTTGGACTACGGTCACTGCAACGTTCTTAACACCAAAGCCACCTTCGCTAGCACATTGGTATATACTATGTTTTCCATTCAGTGCTGATGTGTGGTTTTATCTTATCTTGAGCATTATGATCTGGTGTGCGTTTGCATGTACTACAGCATATGCTCACAATAGATATCTTACGTTCAACCATAGTTCCGATAAGAGTATATCGTACTGGTTAACAGAAGCTGTGAGATCACTAACGCTATTTGGTTTATCTAATCTACCAAGAGCGGAAGTTACGCGTGTACTGGTCATATCATTGTCAACGTTTTGCTTGATCGTAAACACAGCTTACACTAGTCAGTTGTTAACAAATATGATAGCACCACCATTCACAAATCCTATCAACTTCTTGGATGATCTCTTCAGTAGCAATTTTTTCTGGCGGGGTTGGAGCTCGCATATGCAAATCAAATATGTTTTACTCACTTCGAGCAACCCTAAAGCTAAGGTGTTCGCAGAGAGGTACCAACCAGAGATGGATTACAGTAAGATACAATCATACATTCAAAGAGGAGAATATGTTACCCCATGCTTTATTCTTGCAAAAACTCGTGTGAACACCCTTCCTGCCATACAAGATGATGACATGAAGCTGTTGAACATAATGGAGGAGGTCCTTGTATCCTTTCCTGTAGGATTAGGCTTACAGAAAGGTTCACGTTATAAAGAACATTTTGACAAGATAATTCAAGGCCTCTCAGAAGGAGGAATCATAAACATAATTCAGGAAAATGTTTTCACAAGATTGAATTTGAAAAATGTTCAGAATTTCTTTGGGCAAGAAAAAAGCCCCAAGACAGTTGCAATGACGCTATCGAACGTACAGTCAGCACTTTTTCTGCTTATATATGGTTGTTGTCTTTCTATTTGTATTTTTGTCTTGGAGATGTTAAAACCTATTAGCAGATCTTTAAACTATTTTATAACAAGAAAGAGATGATTGCTTAGTGCAAGCTGTAGTTCAGCCACTGAATAAACTTTAATATGATAATTGGAGTAGTGATTCATTGGCATAAGTGGCATCATAGGAGTGCAAATGTGTGCTTGGACACCCCCTGCTTTGAGTCCCGCACCACAAATTCCCCCACAGCTGCAATATATGATAAATTATGAAAAAGTTTACATAATACATTCCAAGACAGTACTCACAACCCAGAACATTCAGTGATGAGATCGTGAGATGGTCGCTAACGTCTTAAGTCACTGAGGCAGTTAATAAGGTATGCTTCATAATACGAACACATATTCACAACTGTGTATAGTGGCACTTGTGGAGGTAAGCGAGCTTCCTGCTTGCACACAGCACAAACATGATCAGCGATGCCAACTGCTCAACACATCAAAACCGTACTCATGTGAAATGGACAGGCTCTTTTCTTTATCCTAGACCACATAGAAATATTCTAGTGGTAGATTGAAGGATTAAAGGTGTTATTGAGCTTGAATACCACAAGGCAATCCACTATATTATCACACTTGTAAGAAAAGAAATCAAACAACGTTCAAATCGCAGAGTATGGTTTGATAATTTTGAACACTTTTGTTTTCTTTGCTGATTGTTGCAGTTTAAGTTTCTGTGCAGGTCGACAATTGTTTATTAGTCTCAAGCCCATAGCAAGAGGTAGGCTAGGAAGGGTTGAAGCCTAGGGTGCCATGCAAAGAAGGCACCATTTAAAGCTTTTTTTAAAGACGACAAAGTCAATGTGCAACGGAGAAATTTACACTTGGCAGAGGTAAGGGAAAAAGGAAAACATAAATGGAACTTCTCGACCTTTGTTCCTATTGAAGATTTTCAAGTGATGAAGTGACCCCTAGATACTTCCTTTGAGAAATCACCACATGAAAATTTTATTATTTTAATTATTATTCTTAACCTTTCTTGCTTATATTGTGGTAACACAATACTGTTTCCCAAAGTAGTAGTATTAGTACGTTTTCAAAGATGTTCTTCAGATGCTAAAACATAACTGAAATATTATTAACTAGTCTAAACTTTCCTAAAATCAGAAATGCAAACTACGAGGTGCATGTCAAAAAAAAAGGGCCGATAATTTTTTACATGAGGGTTGGCAACACTGATGAAGTTGAGCATGCCCTAGTATTCTGTGCTTGCAACAGAGATAGAATCTTCAGAGTGGGGTTGCATACGTGCGAGTAGCAGTAAGGTGATATGGCTGCCGTAATACAAAATCCCGCCAAATGTGAAGTGAGATCTGTCATACAATTTCTGAACGCCAAATGACAGAATGCAGCTGACATCCATCGGGAATTGTGTGCCATTTATGGACCGACAGTGATGAGTGAAGGGAAGGTCAGGCAATGGTGCAGAGAGTTTCAGGAAGGGCGTTCAAATATCCATGATGATGAGCATAGAGGAAGGCCAAGTGTTCAGACGGACGATCTGGTGGAACGTGTTAACGAGAAAGTACGTTCCAATTGCCAGTTCACAATATCTGAACTCACCAAAGAGTTTCCAGAAGTGTCTGCGAAAACAGTGCATCGAATTGTGAATGACAACCTGGGGTATCACAAACTGTATGCGAGGTAGGTACCAAAAATGTTGACAAACGCTCACAAAGAGCAAAGAAGGACAGCTGCACATGAATTTTTGGCCTGCTGGGGGGAGGATGGGGATGACCTCTTTTCGCACATAGTGACGGGGGATGAAACGTGGATATCGTACCCCACTGGGGATTCGAAACAGCAGTCAATGCAATGACGGCACTCCGGTTCTCCTAAAGCAAAGAAATTCAAACAAACACCATCAGTTCACAAAATCATGGCAACCGTGTTTTGGGACCAAAAGGGTGTGATTTTTGTGGAATTCTTGGAACCAGGATGAACAATTACAGCAGAGGTGTATTGCGAAACACTGAATAATCTGCGACGTGCCATCCAAAATCGGCAGAGAGGAATGCTACGCTCTGGAATTTTTCTGATCCATGACAACGCCCGCCCACACACAGCTGCTTGTACTGTTGAGACGATTCAAAGATTTCGATGGGAACTATTCAATCATCCCCCTTACAGTCCCAACCTTGCCCACAGCAATTTCTTTTTTTTTCTTCTTCACCTGAAAAAGTGGCTTGCATCGAAGCGTTTCAATGACAGTGACGTGCTCAAGACATCAGTTCTAGACTGACTGCACTCTCAGGCGGCAGATTTTTACGCAGAGGGTATACGGTAGCTTGTGCCACGCTATCAGAAATGTCTGGAAGTTAATGGTGACTACGTCGAAAAATAGCCAAGGTATATATACTTGTTTACGAATCACAATAAATTTCTTCTCTATCATTTTCTTGTTTTTTAAAAAATATCGGTCCTTTTTTTGACATGTACTAATCTCTAAATATAATCCATATTATTTTTAATGGGTTTTTTCTTTGTTTACTAATTTCAAAATTTGTACGATGAAAATATCAGAAACCATGGCAGAAGAAGAGAACACGAAGGATGAACATAAAATGCTGGTGCTTGGTTGTGTGGGGTGGAGGGCACCAAATCACAATCCTGCCTAGGGTGCCAAACTATCTAGCTACAGGGCTGATTAGTTTTACAGAGATTTCAGATCAAAGCAACATCTAGAAATTTCACACTGAAACAGCAAGCAACAAGTGACACATGCCTCCTCAGTATAAAGCAAATATTCACTGCGCATGTGCAAACAGATCGAGGCGACATGAGGCATGGTATTGAGTACATGCTAAAATTACATGGCAAATAAACATGAAATACGGTAATCAAATCATTTATTTACATTTTTCCTGACCATGTTATCTTTACAATAAATGCAAACAAGTTCATATCACATGCTCTACCACATACACCCATCCACCTACTCTATACACATATAAAATGTTTTTTTTTTTAAAAAAAAAAAAACAAGTTTAAAGGATTATCCTAATATTCCTCAAAATTGTTCTATGCTAAGTGGCAGTTTAACATAATTCAATGATGTTTAAAAATATTTAAATAATTTATTTTTACTATTAGGAGGATCCTACTGAATTCACATAATCCTCTGTTAAGATCCTATGTTTAACCCATAAACAGTATAATTGCATATAATGGATACAGAAACAATGAAAATGAAAAGCAGAGAACAATAATCTGGCAAGAAAGTTCATTGCATAAAGTATTACGTAGCAATTGAAATATAAATACAATTCCCAGAAGTTGAATGTTCAAAAACTTCAAATGCAAATCACCAAGAGAAAAAGTGAGAAATTCATGTTTAGAAATATGTGCAATTTCAACAATTATGTTTGAATATACTTATTATTAAAAATCTATATTTAAATAATAAATAAGGTTTTCTAAGGGTTAAAAACACAATATGTTTTTGGTTTGTTAAGTTAATTTGCAACATGTTCTAAAACATTAAAAATCAACATTATTTTGGTAAACTTAAGTTTTGTACAATAGTATTCCAGTTACATTATATGTAGTAGTTTTGAAACTCTCCAGTTTCATGTCAATTCTTTATTGTCTATAAATTACTAGATATGGCACTTAAGACTTTAATATGTCTGCTGAACAGTTGAAAGTTCTTAAACCTTTACAAACACTATGATGCACCATTTTGACTTCGCTTTCTACTATCAAGTTCATTTGTATGGTGTGTGTCGGATGTGAGGGTACTCGCATGTGAAGCTAATGATACATCACTAATGCTAAGATCTTGGATGTTATCCCTACTCATCTTCAAGAGCTTTTCAATAGACTGTGCAACAATCCACTTCTGAAGCAATTCGATGCTGGGATTTGAATGTATTTGTCCCAACTTTTTGGATGTTTCTTCGGTTGTTCCTGTAAATTCTTCAGTTCTTTTGCTGGAGCTGCTACGATCTCTTCGCTGCTTCGAAATTGTTTGGGCCAACACGTCTATATTCTTCCGATCGCCTGGGAGTACAGAATTGGGTAGGTTCAAGTACTCCGTGCTGTCTGATGATTGGCTCTCTTCTCTCCTTTCCTGTTGCTTTGGAGGTGACCATACAATCCACTCGTCTTCCTCTTTGACTGGTGCAGCTTTTGGTTTTCTGCTCTTCACTTTTGATCTATGAGAGCTTATTAACTTACTCTCATCTTTAGAAATCAAATCATCCTTGTCGAGCACTTTAACAGTTACTGTAAGTTCGTCAGTGACATCACTCATGGTACCATTAATGGATAAATTCTCAACACCTTCACTTTCCGAAGCATATGTGCTCGTACCACGGTCCACGGTCCTTCCTGGATGTACGTGTTGATCTTCGCTCAAATTCCATAAAATACTTTTGGTTGGGGCAGCAGTTTTTGGACCGTAAATTACCATAGTCTTTGGTGAAGGATGACTTACGCTTGCACCATGCCTGTGCCTCGCTGAATCTTTAGGGCTCTCATCAATTCTACGTTTTACTAACGTCTCATCATCATCGTGGGCTCGATTTTCGTCAGCACTTGCAGAACTGACTTCCATCCTAACTGCTTGACGATGAGTGTTTATTTGTCTTATAAGTTGGTTCACTGATGACTTACTCAAGTCGCTCTGTGTTTGAACACCACTTTCAACAGTTGCTACATTATGAGAAGTACCAGCAGCTGATCTGTCTTTCAGAGCAACCTCAGCTGACCTACTGCCAACATTCAACAATGCACTATCACTTCTCTCCAAGGATTCGTCTTCTATATCACAGGTACAAATACCTGAAAAATTCACCATTTCATTAATATACCCATGAAATATGGTTACGCATCCGCATACCTGTTTATTGAATTTAATTAATTTCAGTCACCATTGTCACTAACCACATCGAAACTTGTAGACAGTGGTCACCGAAATTAATTGAATTAAACAAACAGATATGCGGATACGTAAGCACATTTCATGTCTATATTAATATCTTACTGCATCTGAAGTCCTGTAACATGAATTACCATTTTATTAAAAATTATAATGCACACATACTAAATGGAGTACAATGATCACAGAATTTTGTTGAGAAATGGGAAAATTATTACAGATAAAAGTTCCACACCGTGGCCCTGCAGTCTAAGGTATTATGCATTGGGCTCCGGATACGGGACGAGTGCAGGTTCAGGTCTCCTGCAGGAAACGTAACAACTTTTCTCTTCAGATTTCGGCCTGTGTATGGGACTGGTGGCCACTCACCATTGTGAGGTCATTGGGGACAAATGAGTAGTGTAACCCGGTCATGAAAACCTACAACAACAATTGAGGGTTCGTCGTGCTGACCACATGTCACCCCATAACTGGTTCTATGATCTCCCACCTAGAGTGAGAGAATGACTAGGATCAGGTAGATGTGAGACTGGCAGTCGGTAGGTAGGCCCGGGCCCTCAATGGGCTGTTGCACCGCAGGTTATTATTACAGATAACATACAGTTTTTACTTATGTGTGGCTTACAAGTAGAACTCGGATTTTAGGTTTTTAACCTAATTTTTTCCATTATAGGTATGTAAGAAATAAGTTATGTCAGTATTTCGTTAAAAAATGCAACAACTCATGAAGTTTTATAGTGCCTAAAAAACTTATTTTGCTTGTTAGAACCTATTTTAGATTTATGCACCTAAATCAAGCCTTTTTTTAGGTTTCTATATATTCTTTTTTAGGTTTTACAGAATTTTTATGTCACACAGAGGCATTTGCTTTGTTTGGTCAAGTAAAAATTCAATAACGAACGTGTTTGAAATGCACTCTCTGTCAATTTCCCTTCCTCCAAGTCCATGGTGATTTTTCAAAGCTGTAAACAAAGCAAAATGTCTGGTGCCACTGTTACCTGTACCAGAGAGAGAAGCCTGTACAATCCAAAGTGGTATGATCTGTGTGGTCTTGCTCACTTTCGCATCACTTTGGTGCTTTGTGGCATTCACGCCTTGCAAACTAACATTTCAACATTGAAGTTAGCACCACTATGATCCTCATAGACAAAATTGCCGATTTTGACTGTGGATAACATGAAAAAGGATTGTTGGGAAGAGTGAATTTTAATAGCAAATTTCCAATGGTAAGTTCTGCCATCACCATAGAGTTAGGCAACGCACATAACGTTATGCAAGATACTGCATATTTCAGGATATAGGTGTTCCATTTTCATTGCCGGTGACTATACCTAATCAGGATTTTTCAAGAATTTTGAACTATTTTAAGTTTTTTTTAAACCTACTTCAGGATTTTTAGAGACTAACAAGATTTTTAGGACCTATTTTAGGATTTTTAGAACCTATTTTAGGATTTTAGACCCTATTTTAGGATTTTTAGAGCCTATTTTAGGATTTTTAGAGCCTATTTTAGGATTTTTAGAACCTATTTTAGGAACCTAAAAGCACACTTTTTAGAACCTAAAAATCCGAGGTCTACTTATAAGCTTCTATCTAAAATTGATGTTTCAGGTCCATTGTCTCCAAACCTTCTTCAGGGTTCACCAATAAAATCACATTAAAAAGGTCAGAAAGTTAAGAACAGAAAGAAAAATAGCTAAAACGGTAAAAGTCAGTTGATTAAAAACTGCTTCATAGTCATCAGTTGTCTTGCCATTGGGTAAACTGAATTTGCTGTCAAATTAGGTCAATCCATTTCCCCCCGATATCACCATTGCATCTGTTTATTCTTTATGTTCAGTTTTCGCAAATTATTCTGGTTTCGAGCACTTTTCTTTCCAGTTCCCGAACCCGAAATGTCAAGTTTTAGAAAGAACCTTACAAGCCACACATAAGTAAAAACTGTATTTTATCTCTAATAATTAGCAACTGTGGTTGTGCGAATATTTAAGAAATTACTTGAAATGGGGAAATATGAAGGAAATGTGAGTCACAACTAAGTTACCTTGGGGTCAATCCACACAAAACTCCACACACTGTCTCAGAATGACATCATACATGCACGTAAGAAAACCACTCAAATCTTAGCTAGATGTGGCAACTGGTTTTCAACTTACAGGCATTTAAATTTGTCAAAGTTTACCAAAAATAAGCAAACTACATTTATTAAAATTACATTTGAAGCTCAAGTAATTGTGATAGAAATATGAGAAAAATCTCCATTTGAAGCTCCTGCTATGTGATTTCATACAATATGCAATATGATAGGGTTGACATGATCAGGACATCAACTCTTTACCTGTTAATCGATTTCAGCTATTTTAACCATGACAAAGTAAAATTACTATTGATTAGACATGTACCTCTGTCACAGGCACATGTCTAGAACTATATTTCAGAAGGAATCCAAACCAAATAATGTAGTAGTGATAAATAATAATAATAATACATGGGTCAAAATTATCATCATTATTATTATTATTACATGAACAGGTAAAAATATGATATAAGAATAGAGATATAACAGCACATATTCATTAACTAACTTATATCTAGCCAACCACCAAAATTTGTATAAAAACAGTTCTTCTATCAAAGAAATTAATGTCAAAAAATTTTCTCAGTGGATTATTTATTGAATACCAAAAAGGTTGTTAGATCCAGCTAATGAAAAGTGCAGTCCCTGATCATTATTTCTATGCATCTTATTATTAGTGTAGTAAGTGGTACACATGAATTTTCGCAGGCCTTGTCAACACAAACCTGTATAATCACAATCAGATCCTCAATTTTATGTAAGTTCCGTGGGAAATAAATCGACTTCATATTATACAACAGTAAACAAATTTTTTGCTTATGTAATTTTGGACTTGGTAGTTTTTCGGGGAGGGAGATTCACAACCCACCTCAAACCCCCTCTAAATATGTCCTTGATCTGTTGTTTTTCCAGGGGAAATGTTTAAGTAAATTGTTGCTAACATGGCTGCTAATAGTCTTTCATCTTTGAGTATTTTTAATTCTAAATTCTAACCTATGTGCATTTAATCCTTTTTCCTTCCCTGATAAAGAATCCATGTGGGTTCAAAAATTTGGAAAAACGACAGAGGTACCTGTCTAGACAATAGTCATTTTATCTCTTTTTGTTTCAATCATGCTTTAACCCTTCCCTTCTCCTATCTCTGAAGAAGAATCAAGGCCAATCCATAATTTCAGGAGCCAAAACAGGATACATGAATTCAATTTTACCTCATTTTTCAATATGTTGATAAAAAGTAGTGTGAAAACGAACTTCTTTTCTTTTTATAAAAACAGACTTAACAAGCACATACGATACTTTCTCGATCCACTGGATAGTCCAGGATATTATGTGGAGTGTACGATGTGGAGTGTCAGTTCAATCTATAAACGAAAGAATCCAACAGCACTTATTCGATGCCAAAAAACGAACCCACCACTGGCCTAGCTCAACATATGAGATATAGCAATCGTCACATGAAGAAAGTGTCCACCAAACACACACGCCCTAATGGACTGGTTAAGCGGTGACGTCAGTCCCAGATTTATGATTCCAAACAAAACTTTCAATCCGCTTCCTCCTATCCTTTTGCATTGAAAAAGTATTGGAAAGAGGATAACTTTTGTTGCAGTGATAACAGTTAGCAAGCAAAATAGTGAGGTGTATCACACATCAGGGTAAAGATTAAATTCTGGTGCATACATAGATATTTTATTAATTTCTTACAGATGAGGGTTTAATTAAGAAATACATAACAAAATCAGGTTCTTTTTAAGGAAATGCATGAAAAATTGG
The DNA here is from genome assembly GCF_977018435.1 of Lepisma saccharinum. Taxonomy (NCBI): domain Eukaryota; kingdom Metazoa; phylum Arthropoda; class Insecta; order Zygentoma; family Lepismatidae; genus Lepisma; species Lepisma saccharinum. Next base: position 28,719,580 of record NC_139238.1, read on the forward strand.
AAGCCCTCAAAACATTGGCGGTTTTAGCACATATTTCAAAATATATGAAGATATCTTATGTGATAAAACTGATCACAGATGGTTATCCTTTGTTTCTGTGACAGAAGTTGCATAGGGGCTTTGCCAAGTGAAAGTTTGTTTGGAAACATACATTCGGGACACTGGCTCTGGTGATGTCATGCTTAGCCAGTCCATTGACACAAAAATCAAGCCATAATACATCTCCCCCATGAACTAAATAATGACAACAGACAATCCCACCACATTTGGCTTCCGCTACTTGAGCAAGTAAAACCAAGCAGTGGCAGACGACACAACAGACAATCCAGCAACAGCAGCACACATAGCAGCCATGGACATAACAGCGCGAAGGAAGCAGACAACTACAAGTTCTGATGTGGATGCTGATAGTGGTCACCAAAATTAATAGAATCAATTAACAGGTACACAGATACACAAGCATGTTTCATGTGTATATTAAAATAGACTCTTACGACAAATGTTTTCCATGCCATCCTCCTTGTTTTATCTTGGTGTAAAGCAATTTACCATGGCAGACATTCCTCTTCGAGCCCCTGCTGAATGAATGCAAATAAATTTTCGATTTTAATGTGTGAAAAAAATTAATTAATTTATTGGTAACCCTGTATAAGATGGTAGATGACAGTGGTATGCCTGGTGCTCCCTATCGAGATTTTGAAACAAATTGGTAACACAGAGAATGGCTTAAAGATCCACACCACTCTTAACCTTCAGAGGATGACTGGTTCATATGTATACCACTACTGGTATTCAGTTTTAGACTGCTGGTACATGTGTCTACCAGCACCATGTGACAACGATTAAAATGCAATTTCTTCAAAATTACACATGACATTTCAGTATTTTTATTTTTTTTGTTAATTTAATAACAAAAGTTGTTCGCGCTCGAAGCACATTGAAACAAATGGTCGCCTGTTTTTTCAGGAAAACTGGTCATGTGGCAACTGTGCCTTTAGAGGAACGTAGAACGGTCAACTCTGAATGGTACACAACAATTTGTTTGCCAGAGGTCTTCGGTCAAATACGGAAAACAAACAAACGCCGTCGGATCATTCTTCATCAGAACAATGCCAGCTGTCACACATCTCGTCTAACAACCGACTTTATGAACAGTCAAAAAATCGAATTGATGGGTCATCCGCCGTACAGTCCTGATTTGGCACCCAATGACTTCTTCTTGTTCCCGAATGTCAAGAATAAATTGCATGGACAACGATTTTCGTCGGCGGAAGACGCCGTTGATGCGTTCAAAAACCATATTATGGAGGTGTCTCAAGAAGATTGGAAAAAATGCTTTGACAAATGGTTCGAATGAATGCAAAAGCGTATTGACCATAAAGGAGAATACTTTGAAAAACAATAAAGCAGTTTTCAATGCCAAATTCCTGTTTTTTCATTGTTAGGCTCAAAATATAAATAGTGACCCTCGTATTACGGAATACATCTTATACAATGGGCTATAGCTCCTCAACCACCACTTTTTGCAGATATATTTCACTTTTACATGTAATAATGAGAAAAAAAGAGCAGTTTAACAATGTGTGACAATTAGGAGTCATGGGGCAAGGGTTCAATTTTCCAAATTCCCCAAAAATTTCGACTTTCGAAAATGTTGCACATATTTGTTTTTCTTTCATTAGGGGACACGCAATACATATCCTCAAAGAGTGGTCGTGTTGTCGTGGTTCCCTGCAAATTTGGTCCATCCAGTGTCCATAGGGCAAAATTACAGAAATGATTTTCATAAGCTGGCAACACTGCCCAGGCCCGTAGCCAGGAATTCTTAGTAGGGGGGGCGAAGTCAATCCAAGAGGGGGCAAATTTTTAATATATTGTGTTGCATTGACAGATATAGCAAGGTACAGAGAGGCACTTGCCCCCCCTCCTCCAAAAGCAATAAGTAACAGGAAAGGGATGTTATCTTGAAATTCCAACGAACAATAAAAGTTCAACCAACATCAAATAGCAATATTTCGATTATAACCTTCCGGACTACCAAAGAATACAAAGATAAAGTTTAACATAAATAGGCTAATCGGGACTGTATCTACTTTATATTTACAGGTCAATAATGTTAATAGATGATTAATATGTACCAACAACTTTGGGCTTCTCTGCAGAACTGATTAAGGGAGTCATTTATAAATCGTGCTTCATAATGTCTCCCACTAGTTTCCAGTATGCAAGATTTTTACGCACAAAGGAATCTAACGAGAATCCAACAACACCATTGTGTTGTGTTATGCAAGAAAAATCGAATTAATTAAATAAGAATGGTTACATATTATCTACACTTTGATGAATTGTGTAAAAAATTGTAATACATTTTTTGTAGGCCTACTTGCTAAAACATTGAAACATGGGTCTCTTACTCCACCACGGATGCTATTTGCTTCAAATGAAAGACTCTTGCATCACTACAGACAATGTTTGCCTACTGGTTACGTTAACCATTTTGCAAAATATTGTGTTGTTGAAATACATGTGTTTGACACCCGACAAACAAATAGGAATCCCTTGATATATCAATGACTTCTTGGATTACAGTGTCATCAATCATTAATATTTCATATCAAGTTTTATACAGGGAAATGCTGTATTCTCTTTACATTATGAAAAATACCTTCCTTAATGACTATGGTACGAAACCGAACGATATAAGGGGCCTCCTTCGCCTTACCCCATTTCCGCGGCACGAGGTCTCTGGGCCGCTTATCGTCACCACTTTTTGAGCAGAAGCGTACAAACCCCAAACATCAGTTTCTTTATACTGATACTCTTCTCAGTCACTATTTACTTGTCTAATTCTACTTTCGATATTACAAGCAATCGAAATATGGCATCTTCTGTCCTTAATGTATGCAACCCCATTGACAGCTTCGCAGTTGCAAATGGCATTAATTTTTACTGCCGTTTAAAATTCTGAGAGCAATATACGTATAACATAATATGGAAACGATATCATGCAAACAGTAAGGGTTGAAACTTAAATTTTCCTTTATAAAATGGATATCATAACACACACCTATGTTGCTTATCATATTTGATGCGTTTGCATAGAGAAATGATTCATAAGATTTGAAATTGATATTTACACTCCATAAGATGCTTAGTGTAACTCTTATCAAACTACAAATTTTATAGTTTTCTAACCGAAATAATAAATGTGAAACACTATCACATTTTCATCATGTTTGATAATAATTTGAGCCAGTAAGCTGTCCCACATCCTTCATTAGCCGACCTCCATCATAACACACTGCTAAGCCAGGGGGTTCCAGGTTCGAGCCTGGGCATGAGTGTTCTTTGTGAGCAGACGCGAAACCACAAATTTTTATCTGGAGAGGGGGTCAAGTACCAGGACAAACGTGCCAATAATAATAATAATATTAATATAGTGGTGGTAGTGGTAGTAATAATAGTAGCATTAAAATACGTTATTATCGTCGTAAATCATGCAAAAGGGGGTAGAAGTCGGTGCTAAAGCATTTGTGTTTCAACAAATTATGTGAAATATTAGTCCAACACGTTCAATTTCATATTAGCTAGTAATGGAAAACAAGCACGCAAACTGTATTTTTCAATGACAGAATATGCATGACGGACATTATTCTTTTTGTACATATGACACGTACAGTATAACTTCCATGTACACTTCATTCAGATCGTTTTAGCTCCAAAGGCTGACTTCCGCCGCCCCCTAGCTATGGCTCTGAACTTGGAGTATATGAACAGCAGGTATTTTGCTTGCGAGCGAAGCGAGCAAGAAAATTTTACGAAATGTACTTTTATTTGTATAAAATTTACGAAAGTGCAATTGCCCCTCTGTGCCCCCTGCCAGTGCCCTTAGCCGTCTGGAAGAAAAGTGCAAGAAAGACTTGAAAATTGGAATTAATTGGAATTGGAATCTCGAGTATCCATTTGTCCTGTTGTTCTTAGATTCTGCTAGTCATGTTTCTTTACTTCAATGTTTGCTCCCCCTAGATTGGACTTCCGACCAAGATTGGGGGGACAATGCCCCTGCCATCCTGTGGTTGCAACACTGTTTGTGAGTGTCTCTTCATCAATTTCACGTCATCACTCATTGTCACGATTAGCTAGATGTGGCAGAAAAGCAACGCTAAGTAACAAAAATCAAATATCCGCTCCCTCTCTCTATCACATGAATCGCTATTACCAAAAGGTAGACTTGGGAAACAAAAAATTATGCAGTTCAAACCTCATAGCAACACATCCAAGAAAAACATCCAAACACATTCGGCACCTTTAATACAAGACTACTCAAATTGTCACAACTGTTCTATATACTGAAAATTGCGAAATAATTTCCCGAAGTCTGAAACTGGAAGGGAATTCTTTCTCCCCAATCCTGATACGACATTATACGGAATCCACCTTCATAAATCACAAAATCAATAAATGTTTTTGTTATGTTGCTAGAGTAACACAGAACATAATTGTAAAGATTAGTGAGAATTCCAGGTAGGAATATGTTCTGTATTTTTCACAGGGGGGGCAAGGCAGGCTCTCAGGGGGGGCAGTTGCCCCCCCTGCCCCCCCTCTAGCTACGGGCCTGACACTGCCACTCTTATACATTGTGATACTAGCAACAAGTTTTCTGAAACCTTGGTTGTAGGAATGTAACACTGCTACTAACTACATTTTTTTCACTCACTTTGTTCTATTGTTGTGGCCACAAAGGCATGCTGAATACTTTTTTTAAAAAACCTCAATTTTCATCTTCATTTTCTCCCTTTAACTTTCATTATTAAGATGAACAATGTACAAATTTCACCTACCCTAAAAACCCTTTCATTGCATAAAAAAAACAATTTCATCTCTATGATAATCATTCTCAAGCTATGATCTCTTGTGCATTGAACAAAGTTTCAAAACTGCACATTTCAAAGGTCCTGTCCAGAGAGGCTAACATGCAGGAGACCTGCCTACATGACATGTGAGTGATTACGAATGTTAAACAGAGATGGCAGTACAAGGCATGCAAGACAGAAGATTGCTGTAATATACATGAATGACAGTGTAAATAAGTGCCAAAGCAAATTAGGAAGATGAACAATAATAGAATACGGTATAAGATAATAAAGAAAAGATATAAAGATAATAAATTCATAAAAATACTTGTGAAGTGAATATGTAAATAGATAAGAAATTTAAAGAAGTGAAAGTACCGATGTACCTAACAAATCTTGGATTTGTTGCATTACTACGATGCCCCTTGTGGAAGTTTTGATTACATTAGTGGCGGCACAATCGCGGCACCGACTTGGCTGCACATTTCAATCGTTTGAAATGAAGTCTACCCTTTGTCGTATTTATTAGTGGCAGTGTGTTCCAATTGATGCCCCAAGGTGGGTTACTAGATTGGACTTGATATAAGTATTGCAAAAATAAAAGGCAAACTTTCTGGGATTTAATGGAAAGTCGACACGAATAGGACAAATAATAAAGCGAAAGATTCGTGATATAAGAAGATAAGTCCGAGAAGGAAGTCCAAGTCCAGATCTAGAAGGAAGTACGAGTCCAGAAGGAAGTCCGAATCCAGATCCAGAAGGAAATCCGAATCCAGACTGAAGTCCAAGAAGGAAGTCCAAGCCCATATCCAGAAGAAAACCCAAGTCCAGATCCAGAAGGAAGTCAGAGTCCAAGGCCAGAAGGAAGTCTGCACAAGTGTATAAAAGGAAATAAATGATAAATTGTGAATGTGAAATTGACAGCAAACAAATCTAGAAGAGAGCAATTGAAATTTATGCAAAATTTTGATTACTTCTATAAGAATAAATATTCATGTGTAGTCTCAACTATAATTTTCATGTAAAGAGATAAGACATAATATAATCTTATTAACTGTCTCCATTGGAAGGCTCGCTGTCTGGTTTCCTTTCTAAAAACAACCCTACCTCCTGAAGATCCGTGGTATAATATAAAGATTTACACCCAAAATACAGACAACGTGGAGCCTTACACGAACAGACGTTGCACTACAAAATTTCTGATAAGGCCACTGCTACATGGTAATCAAAAGAAAGGAAAGAAAAGTTGAAAGGAATTTGGTTGTGAGTTTGCCCTTGGTTATTCTACGCAAGTCATTTTCAACTTACCTTTGTCAATTCCATGCAGTTTGCACACACACTGCCTGTCCCTAAAGGCTTGGTCCTGTGCGTTGGATACGAGCCTTTCTACTTCCGACACCAAGGTCTTCTCCTTCCTGTCTCGAGCTTTGCCATCGACGAAATACTCTGACAACTGGAAAAAACAAAAGCTGCTATTTTACCACTAACCAGAAAGCAAACAGCTACAGATTATGTTTAACACTTCTCCCAAACTGTACTTTGGGATTCAAATTGAACAGTACAGACTGGCTTAAATGTTTGCTGATACAGTTGAGACTGCTTTATATGTAACTCAGTTCTGCTTAATTCCGTTTTATACGTAAATTACTATATGTCCCTGCAAAATATAATTTAAAAAATGTGTTAATTAAACCTTAATTGTATGTAATGCATTTATATGTAATTATGTGTTACACGTACTATTATATGTAATTATGTGTTACACGTACTAACTTTCACAAAATACAGCTGATTTGTACGTAAACAAGCTTCAACAAAGTATACATGTGTTCGATTCCCAGTCGATTATTCACATGAATACATTGATGAATTATAATTTTTGGTTTTACATAGACGTTGGACATTTGTAGCATGACCAGATATTATACGTAAAAATAAAACTATTTATTTTCTTGTACAGCATAAAAACAAGCTTTTTTATTCTTGGAATTCACAACTTACAACTTATTATATTCTGATTGATACCAATAATCATTTCAAATTCTACATCTTTTTCATGATCCTGTCAACAATATACTGTGGACTTTGATCAGCATTTTTGTTATTGTATTTGTTTTAATGCTTTTCTTCTGAAATTGGTAGATAGTCACTCAAGTTCACCAGTATCACAAACATAAACGATTATATGAATAAATCACTTTAATCCTTTTGCTGTTATTTGATAAAAATCCCCTACAAACATATGTGTAAATTTTACGATATACATATTTGTAATGTTATTAAAAGTAAAAATAAATTACTCAATTAAAAATATATTATTATTATTATTACTATTATTATTAATTACTTAAAGAAAATTAATTTGTTACCTTTATACATATCAGATATTGCAAAGCAGCTAATTAATTCCTTTACTAACTGGTTAAAGATGTTAATAAATTATGAAATAGTTCAAGTGGTTTTATTATGTGTAAGTTTTTGTTTAGTTTGTGCTTTATGATAACATAAATCAATTAGATTTCATAGTTATTATTTTCTTGCATTCTTGTTTTACTTTTATTGTGCATATTGATGTAGATTTGTTAATGATCTGTTGAGAGAGAAAGCATTCAATACTCACAACTACACTAATTTGTGTGTTTCCGATATTATTCTTAGTAAAGTATATTTGAAATTAAAAGTAATTGCTTATCTTCTGTTTGTTATAACAAAAACTCTCCCTCCCGGAATTTTTTGGGGGGGGGGGATTTTTGAGGCCAAGATTGTTGGTGGTGGGGAAATCCCCCCCCCCCCCCCCGGATTTCGCACACTGGTTTTGAAAAATGTTTTGAGGTGACTTGAATTTCGGTATGATGCAACCATCAACCAAACTTAAATTCTGAAGACTACAAACCATCCCTTTGACAAATCTGCTGGAAATGGAAACAGGTAAGAAAATATTACATACTAACAATCACCGCTCTTTGTTAGTGGCCAGTTTCTGTGGTGTAGTGGTTAGCACAGATCGCTACAACGCTCAGCATTCCACGTTCAATTCCCAGCTTAGATATGGGTGTTCTCTGTGTGAATCACTCATTCTCATCAGTACGATTAGCCAAAAGTGGCAGAAAAGCGATGCTATGTAACTAAATTAATCAAATCAATCGTTGCTAGTGTTTAGTAAAATTGATACAAAAAATTAACATTGTTTCAGCTTTCACCGATTAGAACTAAAAGTTCGTACAAAGTGTCCATGGTCTGTGCTTGGAAATTGGTTGCCTTTCTCAGTATCAGTTTAGTCAAACTAATGTGCTTCTTTCGCAATGTGCTGTCGAGTTCAATCGTGCCGTATAAAAAAAAAATTGCTTGTTTTTTCTTGTTTCAGGCGGCCAACATCTACTGCCGCTTCCTCCAGGTGAAGAGCGAGTGTGAGCAGCTCATCTTCTGACTCTGCCACTGCGACAAAGGCAACGCGTTGCTGGCATTTTGTGCCTTCCAGGATTACAACCGACAGTTCAGAAACAAAGTTCAGTGAGGAACAGCGTGGAATACTGCCACTTTTCTCTGGAGGGGACATCAAACTTCGGAGGGAGGAATGTCATAGGCATCAAATTATAATATTAATATTTGTAAATTTCCTGTTACCTCTGATTTATAATTAAATCAAATTAAGTATAACCAACTGTCATTTTAAGAATGAGATTATGAAAATCAATAACATCATATTATAGCATGCAATAAGTTACATTTACAGGAAACTAATGCATCGAAGCTTTTTTACAATATACGCTTATCTGTGAGTAACATCATCAATGAAACTATCTGTGGGTTCCTCCTCCCATTGAAGCTTGAATCATATCCTGACCATCCTACTTCTTAATTTTGTCATCACCCTATTCTTCACCTTCCGTTAAACTGGTCAACTTATCCCCCCCCCCCCCCCATTAGTCCCGATTAACTAGGTTTTACTTTATTACAGTGTACAGAGAATGTTAGCCTAATTGTTAAAATGATTCATGTCCAATAAATATAACACTGGTCTACGTCCATTTTGCTGACTGGAGGCTGATGGTTGTTCTTTAGTAATTCTGGGGTGGTAAATCCAAAACAACGTAGTCCGTAAAGAGGTCACAAGATGGCTGCACATGGAATATTATAATGAATATTATTTCAATCAGTTATTCGAGCATTGTTAACCCCAAAACAAAGGACAAATATTACTGACTTTGTAAGGAAAGCATATAGTGCATATTTCAGAATTAAATTGGACGACCAAGATAAATCCTGGGCACCTCATAAAGTATGCACGACCTGTGTAGACTAAAGGAAAGAAATATGTTAGCATCTGGAACATGTATCGGGACAGAGAGAGGCATCTATTAAGATATTTTCAAAGGAACGAAGAACTTGTCTATTGTACAGATGTGAAGGGACTAATTGAAGCTATGGAATGTACGTATAATGCAGAAGAATGGAGGCTTTTTATTGATAGCTCGAAGAGGAGTTTGAAGTGTGTGTTGCTGCATAATGGCAATAAGTTAGCATCCATTCCTGTTGTCCACTCCGTACATTTGAAGGAAAGCTACGAAACAATAAAAGAACTGCTTCAAAAGATAAAGTATGCAAATGACAGTTGGCTTGTGTGCGGAGATCTCAAGGTCATTTCAATGTTACTTGGTCAACAAGCAGGTTTCAAGAAATATCCATGCTTTTTGTGTTTATGGGACAGTCGAGAAAGGAACGAACATTGGGTACGAGGACTGTGGCCTGCCAGGAAAAGCATTGAAGTCGGGGCGAAAAACATCCAGAACAAGCCGTTTGTTGATCCTAAGAAAGTGTTACTTCCTCCACTGCACATTAAGTTGGGATTAATGAAGCAGTATGTAAAAGCTTTGGATAAAAATGGGGCTTGTTTTAAATACATTTGCTCAAAATTTCCTGCATTGACGCATGAGAAAGTAAAAGCAGGTATTTTTGATGGTCCTCAGATAAGGATGCTAATGAAAGATGAAGAATTCTTACAAACAATGAACCGCACAGAGAAAAATGCATGGTGTGCGTTTTCTGATGTCATTACAAACTTTCTTGGAAACTTCAGAGCGCACAACTACGAGGTTCTAGTTGAAAATTTGTTGGTGACGTTTCAAAAGTTAGGAGTAAATATGAGTGTCAAGCTTCACTTCCTGCACAGCCACTTAGATGTATTTCCGTCCAATCTTGGTGCCGTAAGTGAAGAACAGGGCGAATGCTTCCACCAAGACATAAAAACCATGGAACACCGATATCAGGGAAATGGAATGAAAACATAATGGGCGACTATTGCTGGTGCTTGCAGAGTGACGTTCCTGAAGCCACCTACTCCAGAAAATCAAAGAAACGAAAATTTTTGCCTAAGTAGGTATGCATGTTGTGCTATTCTGTGGTGTATGTTAAGTTTAGTATAAGTACAGGGATCAGACTACGACGCAATCTCTTTGCAAGTGCTGTTGGAATGTAGCCGGATATAATTTTCTGAAAATTTGGAAATGTGACTTGTGAAACAATGCAACTTAATATCTGTTATCAGCTACGCCACCTATGTTTGTAGTCCTATAATTTCATTATATGCAGATATCTATATGGAAAATTGTTGGAGTTTAGCCCAGTATTATAATATTGTGAAAATTTTCAAATGTGATTTGTGAAAAATTGTGATGTGATACACTTTTCAGTGACCTCAAATTATATAGAATCAGTTAACATATCTAAGTCAGCGGAAAAAAATATTTCATATGTAGACCAGTGTAATCGAATATGGAATAGTCTTATTTTTTCTGGCTACTCGTTGAATTCATCTCTGCTGATAACCGATTTTGATTGACATAAAATTGATACAGTATGTAACATTGTTATTCGTAAACATAGAATTTCCGAGGAAAAAATGCCATATCTACTAGTAAATATAATCATTTTCATATGTACCTGGATATTAATGTTAATGAAGGTTTCACCAACAAATGTCAATAAAAATGTATGTTCAAAGTGTATAATTTGTGTGAAAAGAGAAAAACACGCTGTTTCATGCAACATTGTTATTCGTACAGGCAAGAGTTTCAATCTTCCTCGCATACAGCGCCACCGCTATTAGGGGGGATTTCCTGCAGTTTGCAACTTCGTAACAAGTTTGAACTTGCAGGTGCACTCCCCTGTCAAGCGGAATGCTGGCGTAGGTATTGTTGTAGGCCTATTGTCTATCTATCAGTGTGTTCGAAATGGGCAAGGTGAAGGAAATTAGTTCCGATCGGAAGGATGTTATTATAAGTTTGGCCCTTAGAGGTTATTCGTTAAGAAAAATTGGACAAACAGTCAATAAATCACACCCCACAGTTCAATATATAGTAAACAAATTTAGAGAGGAAGGTTCAACACAGAATGTGCCGAGAAAACCAAAAGAGAGACGGTTGAATAAACGTGATGAATGCTTTATTTTTAAAAGAGTGTGAGAAAACCCCCGACTAAGTGTTCTTCAGTTACGACCGTTAGTAGAAAATGTTGCTGGCAAGATATGTCCGATCAAACTGTCTCACGTGCCTTGTGGAAGCATGGATATCTTGGCAGAATGCCACGAAAGAGGCCGTATGTAAATAAGGTGAATCACAGGAATAGACTTTCATTCGCGAAAAAGCACATCCACAAGGACCAGGAATTTTGGGATAGTGTCATATGGTCAGATGAGTACAAGATTAATATATTTGGGCCATATGGGATAAATAGGGTCTGGAGAAAATCAAGTAAAGACAATGATCACATTAACACAGTTCCAACAGTAAAACACGGCGGTGGGTCATTAATGATTTGGGACTGTATGTCATCCAAAGGTGTTGGTACCATCCAGTTTATTGATGGCATCATGGATGCATATGTCTATTTGGACATCTTGAAGAACAATATAAAGCAGAGTACCCAAAAAATGGACATGCCGCCTATCTACAGATTCCAACAAGACAATGACAGTAAGCATAAGGCACGAGTTAACATGAATTGGCTAATATGGAATGTGCCCAAACTACTACAAACACCAGCTCAAAGTCCAGACTTAAATCCCACTGAGCATTTATGGGTAATTTTGAAGAGGCGAGTCCATAAATCAGGCGTCAAATCCAAACAAGAGTTGAAAACTGTTGTGCAAGCTGAGTGGAATAAAATAAGATCTGAAACATGTCGGAAACTGGTTAATTCTATGAAGAACAGGTGTCAAGCAGTAATTAAAGCCAAAGGATCGCATCAAAGTATTAGAACTGTCAGTCAATTTGCTCTGAATATACTTTTTTCTTTTATATTATTAAGTGTAAGAATAGAAAAGTTGTACAAAAAATAGCATGTTTCTCTTTCAGTTTCATTTAATTTATTATTCATTGGTTATACAGAATTTGGGTAAGATTTTATGTTCCTAATGATATTAGTTATTGAATTGTAAAGAAACAATTTCAAAAGAGTGTATTTGCTTTCAGATATGAAAGCATTTTCTTTGAAAATCCGTGTGTACGAATAAGAATGTTACATACTGTAACTATTATTTACTGATATAAAACTACAAATAACTCATGATTCACTTCCTTACACATTGAGCCATGCATGCATTATTAGGCTATTTCAGGATGGAACACGGTTCAAGTGACAAATGTCACCCAAATCATGATTACTACAACAGAAATCAATGTACCATTGCAAAAAAGAAAATGTTTCTTTTTGTGGTACTTTCTTATTTGTATTTTTGTTTCTTAGCCTCACTTCTCTACTACTTTTGGCTAATTGCTATGATGATGATATGATGGAATTGATGACGGGACAAAGAACACCCATTGCCACTCTGGAAATTGAATCTAGAAGTTCCAAGGTAAGATTGAAGTCTTACGATCATTACGACCATGTCATGTCCAAAGCCAGCATGTATTTACACCCCTCCCAAATTTTGACACATATACACAATGAACATTGGATTCTTTTCTTTATTTGCACTTGATGAACATATATGTGTGTATATATTAGAGTGCTGCAGTGAGAAAATTTCGTTTGAGCATCGAATAGTTCACACGGACAACGCTACCAGGTGTAGAAGTATAAAACCGGAATTGGTCGATAGATGGTGCTAGCCGGCAGTGGAGGGCGCGGAAGATCGCGTAAGCGGCACCAGCTGCTGCCCGGCACTCCCGAGGACGTTATATCGGAACACAGTAACCCGAGTGCCAGACAGAGGAAGGTGTTGCACACCCGGAACATGTCGAGTTTTGTGCCTACGAACTACGATTTGCGGACAGCATTGGTGTTCTGTTATCATTTGAAGAAAACCGCCGCAGAATCGCATCGAATGCTCGTCGAAGCTTACAGCGAACATGCTCTCGGGAAAACACAGTGTTTCGAGTGGTTCAAGAAATTCAAAAGTGGCGATTTTCACTTGCGAAACGAGGAACGTGGGAAACCTCCAAAAAAGTTCGAAGACAACGAATTGCAAGCCTTATTGGATGAAGATGATACCCAAATGCAGCAGGATCTCGCGGAACAATTGAATGTGACGTAGAAAGCCGTTTCTCTTAGGTTGAAAGCTATGGGAAAGGTGCAGAAAGCGGGCAAATGGATTCCGCATGAACTGAATGAAAGACAGCAAGGATCCCGCAAGACCACTTGTCAAATGCTGCTCGCCAGATACAAAAGTACGTCGTTTCTCCATCGCATAGTGACCGGCGATGAGAAATGGATATATTTGGAGAATCCTAAGCGTCGTAAATTGTGGGTGAATCCAGGCGAACCATCGACATCCACTGCAAGACCAAATCGCTTTGGAAAAAACACTGCTCTGTGTTTGGTGGGATCAGCGGGGCATCATCTATTATGAGCTGCTAAAACCCGGTGAAACCGTTAACGCAGATCCCTACCAACAGCAAATGATCAATTTACATCGAGCATTACGTGACAAACGGCCGGAATATGAATCAAGGCAACACAAGGTCATCCTGCTCCATGACAACGCCTCACCATACTCAGCAAAACGGGTCCGGGAAACGATCGAGGCGTTCAAATGGGAGATACTAGGGCATGCGGCGTATTCTCCCGACTTGGCACCTTCAGATTATCATCTATTTGCCTCACTGGGACACGAACTTGCAGAACAGCGCTTTCAATTCGTATGAAGATGTACGAACATGGCTCGCGCACTGGTTCGCTTCAAAAGAAGAACGTTTTTTTTTGGCGTGCCATTCATAACCTGCCGGAAAGGTGGGAGAAATGTGTAACTAGCAATGGAGCTTACTTTGAATAAAATATTGTTTCTCAGTTGCAAACACCAGCCGTTTACTTCTTGCAAACAAATTCCGGTTTCATACTTCTACACCTGGTAGATAGCATATGGAACTTAGAGCTTCTCAATTCAAGCAAATAACACTCAATCGGGCAAAACAAGAGGTACATGCTCGAAGCCCGTTAGCATAAGTATAATCATAATTTGTCTGTGGTAGTGAGCCCTCAAATATGGAAACATGCAGTGAAATTGAAACTTAAGTGAACATAGTCATTATCTCCTTGTTAAAATGTAGTTCAGGCTATCTTACAAATGAAAATTAAATAAATGATTGTGAGCTGACACTGCCAGGATGGATATTTGCTATGCGGTTATTGTCACATTAAAATTATATTCCATTGTAAACACACGAGCGTGGGAGAGACAAACAAGTACAAGCAAGCGAAAGTTGTTCCCAGTGTATACCGTATTTACTCATGTATAATGCGCACTTTTTTCCAAAATTTTGGTCCCCAAAAACTGTGGAGCGTATTATGCACGAAATAATTCAGACAGCCAACATGACTGCTCAGGGTCATTCCATGATTTTGGGACACTTGCATTGATTTTTCATGTTTACGGAACCCTATCATGTTATATATCGTTGTAAAGCTTGAATCCTGCAGTTTCTGAATATGGAAACAGTATTCCATTCAAGATAACAACGCTAATGTGAAATGCGGTTGAAATAAGTTCATCACAAAATGAAGGAATGTTCTGATTTTTATGGCACTTTGGATGAAAGAAAACATAAGAAAAAAGAAAATAAAAATTAAAATGTATTACTGGCCAAATACATGGAGTGTGTAAATTCCTTAATGGAAGAAATCTTGTGCTGCTAACAGCTTTGTGGAAGGTCCTGAATGTGCCTCGTATAAATGTTACATTAGTCACGGAGAGAAAAAGTATATATTTTGAAAAAGAAGGAATGAGCAATTGAATAGGTATGATGTCATTCACTCTTGATCAGCATAGCAACAGCTTTACGACCTACAACTAAGAAAGCCATTTCTTGAAACTGGATTGTACTGTGCATTATATACAAGATATAATTTTTTGTCACTTTTACCCATCCAAAACCAGAGTGCGCATTATACACGCACATGCACTATACACGCGTAAATACGGTATATGTGCCAGACATCGAATAACTAAGAAAGTATGAACCACAAAAATAACATTGTTACATTATTATCATCTGATATAAAATGAATGCAAAGATAAGTAACGAGTCTGTCTTTAACATACAGAAGTTTAGCCAAAGTAAAATTATCATTACTAATATTATTATTTCTAAGAAAATAATGAATTGATGTAACTTGCACACACCTGCAGATGAGGTGTGTGAATGTATCTGCCCTGCCTCTCTTCTTTATCCAGTTCTGTCAGAGTCTTCATGAGGTGGCTGAAGTCATTCTCGGCCTTGGCCATCACTATCGCTTCCTGTGCCTTCCTCCGCAGATGCACCAGCTGCTCCGTCCTCCTCAATTTAGCTGTTTCAAGATCTCTCAGACGGGACTCTTCTTCCATTGCAAGGACATGGGCACTGGGCTACAAAAAGCAGTAACAACAATGTTAGCAGTTACTGAATGTTCCTGCATCTAATGAAGATTTCACACCCAAGTGACATTGTGTAGAGCCACATATTTATGGTGAATAAAACATCAAGCATTCAGTGCAAAAACTGGGCACATTTCTAAATCAAAAGTGGTATAAAAAAAGACATATTGATGTTAAAATGGTGAATAAAACCTTAAATTTGATTTAAAAACAACACTTATTATACAAAAGAAACATTTCCCATCTAATAGAACATTAATGTAGTTATCAGAGTAATAAGTTTATTCCTGTGTAAAGGAGTACATTTTTGCTTCTCAAATATTTACAGCAGAATTAATCAATTTCTTGTGATTTGCATAACTCACAGGATAATTCAGACTTCGGAAAGTGTCGAATCGGTAAATAAACTCTAAATTTCGTGTTTAAGAGTTTATTTCGCATTTTGCAGTTCATTTCGTGACAAAACATTGTAGAAAAATGCACCTCACACCTTTCAAAAACATAAAAAATTAACATTACAGTGTGTTATTTCACATTTCGTGTTTTTGTCAAAAACAAAATGTACATGCCTCTAGACATTCAGGTTTGGGCCCCTTAACCATTCATACCCTCTCATGAAGTACATCGATTTTTTTTCCATTTATTTATTATTATTTATTTATTTATTTTTGTAATCAATAGATTTTAATGCTTTATGTAACAGAATTTGATTCAGAGTGTGGAACCACGTATAACTGAGATGTTTCATCTCAATGTATGGCCAGCGCAAGTAAAAAATCTCCTACCCTGGACTACTTTCACCATATTTTACTTGTAAAAAACAGTTGTATGCACTCACAAACTGCAAATATTCACACACCCTAACCTAACAAAACCGTAAAATAAAATGAAAACAGCAATTACGCCCACGTATAAAATTTACCTGCACAAATGATTGGTTGATTTGATTTTTTCTGCTTCACTTTTGTGGCACTTTTGGCTAATCGTGAAGATGAGAATGAGTGATGATATGATGAAATTGATGAAGGGACACTTACAAAGAACTCCCATGTCCAGGACAGGATCCGTCACAACATGCTGTACTAATCACTCTGCCACAGAGGTCAGAACCTACACGAATGATTAACAGCACCACCCACCCAGCAGATATCATGTAACAGTGAGGTCACTGATGCCAGAACAGTACTGTCACCTGTTAGCATCAGATACAGTGGCTACTGGGTGTCAAAACTGAAAGCAGGGAGGGGGGCAAGGACAATTTACTTCTTTTAGTAGACAAGGCTATAAGATGCCATAGTGCAGCGCAAGAAGTGGCAAAAAGTGGGGGCAACTGCCCCACCTTAACACCGCTACTGCTTATGATAATCCTTTTACAACCACATGCAACTTCCTTCCCAATAAATTGCAGTAAGCTATTCTACTCTGTTCTGTAAGCCATGATGCACAAAACCAATAACATTTTTAAACAACACTAAATAACAATGCATCATACATAATTTCTCATACATAGCTCATATCGCATGTGGTTGGCCACAATGTATTGATGTAATAAATAAAATAGGACCACATACAACCACTTTATTACTTCACTATAACACATCTATCCAAGCTAAAAACCACAGAAAAAGTTCAAATTGATTATCTTCATAAATGCAGCAAAATATTGCCCCTTTCTAGGGGGAGGGGGGGTAGAAAGGATCAAGGGTACTGGAGCACCAGTCTGTAAAGAGAACATTCGTCACGCACGTGTGACCCACACTCTGATGTGTCAAGATGCACGCTGTTGAAAAAATTACCTTGCGTCAGTGACACCCAAGCCAAATAAGCAACTTGTCATATCATTTCAGTGCAAAAGATTGCCTTTAATTGTTAACATTTGTTTTCAAGTAGCAAGAATGTCACTTGGATGGCAGGCAACATGCAGTGTGTCGTTTGCCACTTCGGTGTGAAACCTCCCTTACAGTTTTTCAAGTACTCGCGATAGTTCCAAAATATAGTGAGAAGTTACTAAATCAGTTGCATTTGGAATTTTTGATTAAGGCTTTTTTAAAAAAGATTGCCGTGTTTGATTTCTGGAGAGGATAATGGTTTAAACCTCACTTTAAACTGTAGGCCCAGTCAGAGTTAGACTCTGTATAAAAAATGAGCTTAAATGTTGTCAAACCATTTAATGAAAATTAAATCATCTAATAATAAAAATGCACCTCGTAATTGTCACTGACAAGGGATCATCAGAATTCTGTCATGAAGCACAACTCAGATAAACAGAAAAAGTATTTTTCAAAACAAGAGTCTGCTGTGCATAGAAAGAAAAATTGAGCCTGATGCTTTTTCATTGAATACAACAGCCATCCTATAAGCAAATATGTGAGCTTAGTATGAAACTTTAAAATAATTTTTACATATTCATTTTTTGTTTTTCCTATTAACTTTTTGTGTGTAAAGAAATGTTCCAATATTTTCACTGAAATGACACTTATTTGTTAGTCTCACATGTTTTAGTACTTTTAACACATAAAATGTTTCAGAATTTGAAAGATGTGTTCATTTTTTAACTTAAGGCAAGCAACCTAACCTCACTAACTGAGCACTGAAACTGTTAGATAGCCACGGATCAATCTGGAAACACTAAGGGTGTCGTGAAACGAAAAAGTTTGGGAACCACTGAGCTACTGCAGTAGATTTCTACTTAAAAATAGTTTAAAAAATTGACCCCATTTACTGGAGTATTTCACATGTAATTTCTACTGTGACTACTGGAAATACTTAGTACATCGAACTGAAGTGTATTTTGTCCACAATAAATTTCAAATTTCTTTCTTGTCCTTCTATCTTTTAGTGCACTACTACAAAAAAATATTGATTTTTCCAGAAACACAGAAAATTTCCGTGACATTTCCTGACTTTTCCAGAATTTCTAAATTTTCGAGACTGGTAGACATCCTGAGCATTATTTGTAGACAATTTAATCAAAATTTAACTTTTTCACTTTTTTAAAGTTTATAATTTTTCAAGTCCCAGATGAGGAAGTAAACATACCTCAGAAGATGCAGCAGTGGCTCTTTCCACTGCTCTTGATGGCTGCGAATAATCCGAGAGGTGCATTGCACTGTGATCATACACTCTTACTCTTCGCCCTGACTGCATATCGCTACTGGACTGCCCTCTGGATTGGTCTGCTGTAGAATAGGAACACATTTATCTGAGCTGTCCTGCACCAGAGCAGCGATAACGCAATATTCAAGTACAATGCAAGATTAAATTTACCAAATTACAATATTCAATATCCCCTGTAAAGCAATTATTTCCAGCTAAAAATATTTTAAGTCAGATTCCAACGACTGAATCTAAACTATATCAACTTCTTTATTGTACTTTAAGGTTCGAGAACATAGTAGTTTGCAAATTGCAAAATACCGTAATGGCAATTACAAGTACATCCATTAGCTATGAAACATCAAATCTGTTACATATACAACTTTACTTTCTTGTTTACTGTGGTTGATTGGAATTAAAATGCTGGATGACTCAGCACTAAGTATATATGCACCCATCAAGAAGTATGGGGACAAGCTCTTATCAATAACTACATGAAGAGAGGTTTTAAATACGAGTGATTTGTAGATGCAAGCATATTTCGATTTTGACAGTAACACAAAATGTGAAATAGAACACTGTAATGTTAATTTTTCATGTTTCTGTACGGTGCGAGTTGCAAATGATGCGAAATGAACTGCAAAATGCGAAATAAACTTAAACACAAAATTTAGAGTTTACTGCATTAACAGACATTACATTTTTTGATGTCTGAATTATCCTGTGACTTATGCAAATCACGGAAAATTGATTAACTTTACTGGAAATATTTGAGAAGCAAAAATGGTCTCCTTTATACAAGAATTGGCTTAATACTCAGACAACTCAGAAATGAAAGAAAAAGGTTAATAAATGTAGTTTTAAGGTTTCATTCACCATTTTAACATCAAAATGCCATTTTACATGTCTTTTGGTCCGAAATGTGCCCAGCTTTTGTACCGAAATATTGATATTTTATTAACCATAAATATATGGCTCCAGTGATTTGGTTTATTTGACTTTGATTTCAGCCACTAATCTGCTAATTACGAAGATGAGGATGAGTGATGATATGATGAAATTGATGAAGAGACGCTCACAAAGAACACCCATGCCCAGGTCTGGATTCGAACCTGGGACCGCTAGTATCATAGCACAAAATGCTAACCACTTTTCCACAGAGGTTGGTGACATGTTTTAAATAAAACTTCTTAAGTACAACACATTATATGGACATAAACTCGTTGCCTAGAATATCCAAGAACTAAATGTCCTATACCTATGTTCAAAGCTGAGGCTGTAAAGGGACACTCAGCTTATATAAGGATATAACACAGGGCAGGACACAGACCCACAGTAGATTACAGTGGCTGTAAGTCCACATGGATCGCGTTTGCTGTTACTCGAACATCCTTGAAAATAGCAAAATAAATCTCTCACGATGAGATGAGGCAAAATTACTTGATTTAAAATTCTAATTTGAAACTATTTTAGAAATTATATTTTGTAGAAAGTTTACAATTTTATATCTTTTCATTTAATAGTTTGAGATACATACAAATCACTTTAGATGACTGTTGTCACTCACAGCCAGACAGGTCCAGCAAGTTAATTTATGTTAATTTGAACTGCTATTTGGAGGTGCAGTGGAACCTTGATTTTACGTTTTTCAGGGGACCAAGCTGAAAAGTTTTACAATGTGGGGAAATGTAAAATCGAGGAAAATTTTATAACATTTTGCAATATTGGGACCATCAAGATTGAATGTATAAGGCAGGAAAATGTAAAATTCAGGAATGTAAAATCGGGGTTTCACTGTATATCCATCCCCCAAGGCAGTGGGAGTTACAGAGATAACAATACTTGACAGAACAATTTAGGGTCCACCTTTGCAGCTTTCATAATTGAAGGGCTCGGGTGTAAAACATGGTGACATTTTGGTTATTATTGAGATTCATAAGCAGAAAGGTTATTAGAAGCTATACTGTAGATAAATTGTTTTCCGTGTTGTTTTTACCAATTTCAGAAGGGTTCAATGAGTCCAATGAAAACTGCATGACATGCTAATTACATACGAAAATTGAAGGTTGACTCTTATTACTTTGTAACTCAATAACCAAAATGTCTCTTACGATGTTTTGCCCCGGAGACTTCAATTAGTACTCTACAATTCATAATTTATTATGATGCATGACTGATTGCTAATGTCTAGAGAGCAGATTTTTAGATAAAAACATTTTTTTTCTTGCTTCAGAAGATGGCCATACTCAATGGGAGTGCCAACCATATGGCTACAATGTTTCTGTGAAGTCTTATTTCACAGAAAAATGCATAATTTTACCTATAGCACATAGTTCTAGGGGGAAAAACATAAAATGCACAAATTTCAGACATTCCAAACAAAATAAAATTCCCAAATCTTTGTGTAAATTTACATATTTTGGAGTTAATGCATAAAATAGACAAAAATATTTTGTGAAACTTCCAGATTTATATAAAGATGAATGTTTATAAAATGATTTGGGATGCCAATCTGTAAATCTAAGCTATTGGTGTGGCATGATAGAACTGGAAACTTCCGCACAGCTACTTTGCGAAACAGTGAAGGACGTAGTTACAATTGAAAGGAAATTGAACTCTCTATCGCAATGACATGCTTACTGCACCAAGTGGAAAGCTGAGATTCTGTGTAACCATGTTTTAGGGCTATGGTAGCTATCTCTTCCCGCAGAGCTTCTTCTCTGCAACAGTAGGAGAAGGCTCTTCGGTAAAAGTGCTTGAAAAGAAAATTCTAAAGTCTGTTAAAAAAAAAAAAAGGCATGAGGGTACCAAAAAATGTGTAAAGTTGATCAGGTACTGGGGGCAAACGTGTATGTGAAATTGATGGTTTAAATGTGCATGACATCCTGCACCTCTGCTTATGAATGATATGGAAAGATAGTTTTCACAATACAAGTCAATGTTCAGAGATAATTGGTGAATATTTTCAATAGGCAATTTGGAAATGTCCTTTGTTGTTAACTGTAATCGACAAAACGCAACAAGTAACTAATGTCCTATCACTGGTGAGTATCTATCTATCTATTTATTTCTTTGACAATTTTGAAGGAAAAATATTTTTGAATTTTAGCCACACATTTCCATTGTTTTTAGAACATAAAAAATAAATATTTTTCAGTTTTCTAGCACCTAAAAATTCACTTCCTACTAATGTCTGTTTAGTTCTGCATGACACTGAAAATGAATCTGGTGTATAAGTTTTTATCATGAACAATGCACCCTGCCATGAAGGCACGTATAGGGTTGATGTGGAAGTAGGGCCCCATACATTCTCGATCTCAGCCATTTTTGGAGGTGATGTGATAAACACCAGCCTCTGGCCATGTCTACTCTCCTGGGTGAACCCTACAACTGCTCTATGCAGGTACAAAGCTGGAAAAGTTCCAACCTTAGATCCCACACCCCAGGAATCAAACCCAGGTCTCACATGGGACAGTCAGATGCTCTACCGAGACTAGACTATTCTGACTCCTATTTATATGATTGCTTCTTGAAAATACTTAGCAGGCTTTCAGAGAGCTATGGTGATATGAGACGCAATATTGCAAAAGTTTCCCTCAAGATTTCTGCCAGAACTTGGGAGAGTAATTTAGCCAACCATTCAGAAGTCAGTGAATATATCTCCACAAGCTACTGGAATATTACAATCGATTGTTTGGCAATAACTGCTATACATGTATAAAAAATACCTTATTCTCTGAAGAATGATGGGCAGAATTAGGGATGTGACGAAGCTGAAAATTTACCGATGCCGATGTACTCACCGATATTTTTTGGAACTGATACCGATGCCGATATTTAACCGATTCCGATACATAAGATTATTAAACAGAAATGGGATGTTATTTTCAGCATGACAAAAATAAATTTGGTATGTACATTTCTATTGCATATCATATGTATATACATATATATTCTCAAGAGATGCGAATGTACATTTGCATCTACAAAATGTTATGTGAAGCTTTAAGAAGAACATGGATTCTCAACAGATTGAACATTAGTACACAAGCAGTTCTTTGAAATGCAAAATGAATTCCTGTTCTGCCAGATTCAACTTCAGAAACACGAGATTTGGAAGCACTTCAGGAAGTAACCTACTTCTTCTCTTATCTCAAATCTGTTCAGCAACACTGAACACTCAATCACTGAATACTGATGCAGCAGGTATGCCCAAGTATATTCTCAGGACTTGCTTCAGGTTTCAATATTCATTTTTGAATTTCCAATACAACAGCAGATCCTGGTTCAGCAATGTACTCTTTTATTTCCGATTTATAGTTAGGTTGATCCTCTGAATGAGTTTGCAATAATTTTATTACAAAAACTCTACAATAATGATGAATCATAACCAAATTTCAATAAAATATAAAACTTATTAGAAGGTAAAAACTCTAGTATAATCTGTACCGGTTTAAATATCGGATTTTTGCCGATTCCGATACCGATGCCGATGTGTCAATTTTGGCCGATTTTCATACATCTGTAATCGGCTTCGGCACATCCCTAGGCAGAATCAAAACTGATAATTTAATTTATACAGACAAAATAGTAATAATGCCTTCATTACAATGAAGATTGTTGATGGTAGAAAAGCTCACCCTAATTGAGCATTCTGTCAGGGAGAATTCACACCAAAGCAACAAGTGATAACTTGAGAATCTTGGCAATTGAATGTCATGCTGCTGTGTTGTGAAACATTGCTGCTGATTGGTTCATTACTAAACAACATGTGTCGCTTGTTTCTTTGGTGTGAAATCTCCCTTACAAACACCAACTAAATACAAAATGAAAGCAGATTAACTGGATACAACATATCCAGTGGCAAACAGTCAAATGAAATGCACTGCAAGTATATTGACCACAGGATACCTGAAATTTCCATATAAATTGCAGCACAGACCAGATGAAGAGACAATCTTTTCAGTAGAAATATTTTTTAATATCAATTGTACTTACTGCTCAGGTTCAATGATGAACTTCGCTGAGTGTCATGACATGAACATGTAACCTCCGTAAGAGGTTTACTCTTCTTCGAAGAGACGGTTTCTCTACTGCCTCCTCTGGTCACTACAAGTTTTCTTTGGTACATGGCACCCTCTCTGCTGCCATCCTCTTGACTTGGAACCATCAGCTTTCTTGAATATCTGGAAGTAAAAAATGTTCCATAACAAAGCACCTAATGAAGAAGTTGTAAGATATTGAAACAGTCTTGGATATTAGCATTACTTAGCTTAACTTAATTCTATATTCATAACTGGGAAAAGAGAGATGCGGTAGTATATAAATACGGAGAAACTAGTACTCACTTTATCCGTGAAACTGTTTTTTCTTCTTCGAAGAAGAATGCTATATTTTGATGCTATAAACATTAAGTATACTTTGTATGTTATTTTAATTTTTAAAATGCACTGGCATGCACTATTTGATATTTCCAGATTACTCTGATAAGTCTTGAATATTATCATGCTCGTGTTGGTTGGCTGGTTGATAGATGTAGGAATTTAAGATGAAAGCAATAAAGTGGAGTCTAACGTTAAATTAATTATCCTATATTTATGGTCATTTAATGTTTCAAGTACAAGTATGCACAATATGCATTCATATTAACCCAAGTCATCAGCCTGTACATGCATGATACTTGATAGCTGAGAAATATTCTTTAATCTCTTCCAGTAATCAATTTTATACTATATTATACTTCCTCAGGTTAATTGATATTTAATGTAAATTAAGGTTCAGCTGGATATTTGGCGAATGTCAGGGCAGCTATTTTCAAATTTTCCTCTCATTTTGAAAAACTGCTATGATATTCCAAAACCTGAAAAATTACATATGCTTACAATTCCTTCTAGAACATTCACGTGAATCTTCATGTTGTCTAGATATTCTGAAGATTCATTGATTGATTGATTGATTTAGTTTATTTTACTTCGCGTTTTGTGCCTCTTGGCTAATTTGCGAAGATGGGGATTAGTGATAAAATGATGAATGGACATTCACAAACAACCAAGCCTGAGTGGGATTCGAACCCAGGATCCTTGGCATCACAATATTCTCAAGAGTCTTGTGGCTATTTAAGTCTATCAAACTATTGATAATTAACTATTATCAATAGTTAACTAACTATACCCCCCCCCCCCCAGGGTAGCTATGATTTTTTGATTATGAAATTCCCTGACTTTTCCAGGTTTTCCAGACCAGAAATAAAATTTTTCCAGACATGTTTGTCGTCATGATTTTTGCTTTTGAACCTCATGTTTTTCAATTAATTAGCAGGCACGTTAATTATTATGAATATGAATATACACAGTTATTAGCTGAAAATTTACCATGTGATTAATATAATGCTATTCAATGAAAAAATAAATAACTCATTTTCACTAAGTCATTACAATTAAGGTGGTGTAAAAAAATCAATAAAAAAATGTGGCATATATCAAAGCTTTACAATGCAACCTGTATACAACCTCAATTAGCCTATATCAATACAAATGAGAAACAACAGAAAATTAGGTCATGTACCTTTAGAAAATATGCAATAAGTTTAATGATTATATTTTCTAATTTATTGAAAATAGTACATATTACGGAAATTCAGAACTTGAATGGGGCCGGTGACCAACAATACACCTAAAAAAAATATATACGTGGGCCATACTTTGGAATTAAATATCTCCATTATTTGAGTTTTCCACATGCTGGAACCAATTTTATATTACTGAAAACATCGAAATCTGTCTTTTAAAAGGTAACAGTTCCGAATGTTTTATGAATTTTTTTTTCAAATTTTCCTAGCAAGAAGACTAATTATCACAGAATGTTGGCAATCATTGTGACACGAAATTTGAACCTTCCTTAAAATAATGAGCACTATTTGGATTCGAAAAAGTTATTTATGTTGAAAAAAACAACTTCAAAATGACCTTACCCAATCATACACGCTTCCCACGGACAAGGTATTCTCCGGTTGACAAGCGACAGTAAGTATCGTAAACTAGTGGGAATGAATGCAGAAATAAATCGGAACCTTAGTAGAGTGCATTCAGGGTCTTTATTTTAATTCTAAGACAACCAAACCTGACATTCCTAACCTAACCACAAAAGCATATATTCACAAAATCTTAAGTAATCGCTAAAACTCTGCAGTATGTGTTAACAGACGTAAATCGAAATCGAGCCATGTAAAAGTTGCATTTGTAGCATGATGAAATCGTAATAAAACAAAAGGAACTTGGGCTCATTTTCACCACTTTTCAGCATAATTTCATTCTACATGCAAACAATACGTAAAATTACTATCGGCATGAAACCAACATTCCTAACCTAACAACGATGTGTGACCAGCTTACATTTAATTCCTCTATTTCGCACCAGTTTTTAAAAAATAAATATGTTCTACATGCACAAAACACGTACATATTTGAATAATGACGTCACTGATACTGCATAAAATCACTAATTTCTCGGGTGTAACACATCTCTGCAATGTAAAAACTATGACAACGAGCAAATGAACTAGTTGATCAGGTTGCTTCTAAATGGGTCGCAAACGAAGGACTCAAATTCACAGAACGGGTTCACGGGGGGAACGAAATAGTGAGTCCCTTTGTTTTTTCTCGGCATCTGCACCCGTCCGTGTGACGTCAACCACAGCCAGTTACGTGAAATTCTGCTCTTCAAGCTTTATTGCAGATCCAAAACCAATGAACTGTCCGAACACCAACCTGCTCCGCTTCACGTAACAAAATAGAACTGGTTCCGAACGGGTGTGTTCTTGAAGAAAGAAAATTTCCTCACCACACACAAAGCTAAAGCACCATTTTCTCCGCAAGAAATTATGAGGATGGCTGGTGCGTAGGTTTCGTCTTGAGTAGCTTGTTCTCTAAGGAAAAATCTCACTCCTCTCCAAATTCTGGTCTTGAACAGGTTCACAAGAACAAGTCGCAAAATGAACGGATCCAAGAATCTACTTCAGAGAGTGAATAAATATAGAATTGAAATGCGAAGGAACCATAATTTTGTACGTAACAGACTAGAAGTCATAATGACGAGAGGAACAAGTTTCTGAACTGAATTTTTGGGGGGGACTGGAATCACAAGAACCGAATTCGGAAGTGGAAATGAACAGTTCATTTATTTTGTAACTGGTTCACCTGCAACTCCAAAATGTGTGTAAATTCCAGAAAATATGCAAAATTCCCTGACTATTCCCTGACTTTTCCCTGTTTTCCAGGTTTTCCAGTCGCGTAGCAACCCTGCCCCCAGTTACGCAAATTCACACAAACCATCCCCACAGATGTCACATTGTCACAGTCTTAAATCACAGGAGCATCCCCAAAGTTGAAAAATCTCACTCCTCTCCAAATTCTGGTCTTGAACAGGTTCACAAGAACAAGTCGCAAAATGAACGGATCCAAGAATCTACTTCAGAGAGTGAATAAATATAGAATTGAAA
Source organism: Lepisma saccharinum (assembly GCF_977018435.1). Lineage (NCBI taxonomy): Eukaryota > Metazoa > Arthropoda > Insecta > Zygentoma > Lepismatidae > Lepisma > Lepisma saccharinum. The sequence continues at coordinate 28,746,878 of NC_139238.1, forward strand.
TGCGAAGGAACCATAATTTTGTACGTAACAGACTAGAAGTCATAATGACGAGAGGAACAAGTTTCTGAACTGAATTTTTGGGGGGGACTGGAATCACAAGAACCGAATTCGGAAGTGGAAATGAACAGTTCATTTATTTTGTAACTGGTTCACCTGCAACTCCAAAATGTGTGTAAATTCCAGAAAATATGCAAAATTCCCTGACTATTCCCTGACTTTTCCCTGTTTTCCAGGTTTTCCAGTCGCGTAGCAACCCTGCCCCCAGTTAGGCAAATTCACACAAACCATCCCCACAGATGTCACATTGTCACAGTCTTAAATCACAGGAGCATCCCCAAAGTTGGCACCAAGACTCAAGCAAATATCCCTCCCACCTATCAATTTTCACTTCAACTGCTAACTTTACAAGTAAAACATTTTAGTACACAAATAATGGAACATAAATATAGACTGTGCCCTGCACCATGGTCGTGTGGTCTAAGGCATCAGGCTTTGGGCTCTGGCAACTGGACACGTGCTGGTTCGAGACTCCTGGGGAGAAAAAGTACAACCGATTTTCTCCGGAGGATTCGGCCAGTGCATGGGACTGGTGGCTACCCATCATCATGAGGAAATTGGGGAGCTATGAACGAGTAGCGTAATTTGGTCACGGAAACCTACAACAATGACTGGGGCAGGGTTGCTACAATTTTTTTATTGTGAAATTCCTGACATTTTCCAGTCCAAAAATTAATTTCTTTCCAGACATGTTTATCATCATCATTTTTGCTCTTGAACCTTGTGTTTTTCAATTAAATATATAATCTGTTAATTATTATGAATATTCACTTTCATAACTTTTTTTAGCAAATTTCATTCTACACACAAGAATATGTGAATATTCGAAGAGTAAAATGTAAAATTACAATCTGGAATCACATGCATCTAGCCTTCAGGCTAAGGTAACAGAGGTACATTATTTCACCATAACAGATGTCCACAATATAAAAACAACAGAAAAAGTTCATAAACCATACACAATTTTTCATTTTCTGGCGAATTTATAATGTTGTAGGAAATGCTGCTTTTTTTGCTTACATTTATAAGTACACAGCTTCTGGAGAAATTTTTGTTGCATATAGGAAGTCTGTAGGAAATGACAACAAGACTAAGATCTATAAAATAATAGACGATAACCTCATCTTCACCAACCTTTCATATAATTATGATCATATTGTCAATGTACTTTAGTTATCAATCAGTAATCTTGACTGAAAGTTTTACTTTGATATTCTTTCTAATATCTAGTATTATAAAAGTGAAAATTTATTACAGAAATTCTAGGAACCATAATTTTGCAGAAGACAGAATCATAAGAATGAAAGAAACAAGTTTCTAAACTGAATCTCTTTTGGGAGTGGAATCACAAGAACCGAATCCAGAAGTGGAAATGAACTGCTTGTTCATTTTGCAACTTTTTCTCTTGCAGACTACAAAATGCACATAAATTCCAGACGATCTGCAAAATTCCCTGACATTTCCCTGTTTTCCAGATGTGTAGCAACCTTGTGGTGGTTCATCATGCTGACGATAAGTTACAGGGTTCACGCACATCATGTGAAATGTATCCTCCTTCGACTCAAAAAAATAGGGAATAACTTTGTAAACAAAGAACAAGTTCATTGTTAATCTTCATTTCATAAGAGTTTTCTCGACCCATCATTCGCATCCCGCAATTCTTTCCGAACCATCTTGATCGTCAGTTCCAACAAACCTGTCGGAAGCACGCTTCGTGCTCTGTGTAATTGGCGGCAAATATTGCTTTTCTTCAGATTCAAGATCGCAGAAATCAATTACTTTGCTGACAATTTCATGTGCTTTACTATGCACAGTAGCTAGCACCTTTCGTCCTTACACCTGCCATAACTATTACAACACCATGAAAACAACAAAAGAAACTTTAAAAAATCACAATTCAACACCCACACACTTCCTGCTACTCCTAAAATAGACTGGTCTTCCCCTGTCCCCCTGCACACCGTCACCCCTCGTTTAGGGATCTTCTCGTGAGCTGACTGTTGGATATGGATGACACAAGTACATCAACAATTATGTTTTAAGCAATATTGCACTCAATGGTACGAACAGCACTGATTTATACCAAAAAAGCCATACAGGAGAGGACCATACATTGCTAATGGCCATGGTTTGCACAAGGGTACAATTTAAGATCTGAAGATATTACAAGACAAATCCTTACCGTGGAATCGGTTGACTCTTTTTCAATTCTTTCCCATGTTGATTCGGTCTATTCCACCTGGGCTCTTTGACATGCTGAACTGTTTTTGCCTTCAGGTTCTCCTTCCCTATCCACGACACGACCGCTGACCTCAGGTCTTCAATTTTCTTAGCAGTTCTATGTGGGTCTGGTGACTTAGCCTTCTTCTGCCTTTCTGCCCTTTCATGTTCTCTCCTACTGCTCTGTTTCCAATGTGACTGCTGCATCTGCTGCTGCATCCTGCGTCGGTTTTCAACATCCTTCCGCTCCTGAATAGCCTGTAATATAAAACAGACGAACATAATTTCTGAGAAGTCAAATGTAAATCTATACAAATGGTCTGTGTCCCTACATTCACCTCCTAAATAAAGTGGCTCTGGGACCACATTAATGAAACTGATTTAAATATAATTACTGAAGCTAAATAACCAATATCATAACTAGGAACATTGAATTTTCGCAATGCGCGAAATCGCGAAATGTGAAAGAAAGATTCAATGATGAAATATGCATGAGTTTTATTCGCGAAGTAATGCGAAATGTGTGCTTTTCCACGAAATGAACGCTTTTTCGCAAAATAACTGTGAAATATCATCAAATTAAGTAGAAAACACGCAAAAACCGGCCATCGAGGTTGCGCGCGCAAACTGTCGATTTGTAACGAAACGTTTGCCTAAAGTTTCCTACCACTAGCAGCTGAAGAACGTTTTATCTTCGATCACATCAGGAAGACGCTGCAAATTGGGATTTCCCATGCACATAATCTCAGTTCGAAAACTTCGTTCCCTGCCAAGCTGCATTCCTTTCTTCCGCCGAATGTCTACTCAACTTCCAGTTTCATTGAACTTGCTAGCTGTAGCAGCGATAAGATTAGTCTGTTCCCGCACGTTAAGGGAAACAATGGTGTCATTGGTGTTCAGTCATGAATGAATTTTGTTTATCATCAAGTGATTTTTAACATGTGTTTGTGTATGTGCAGTAGTGATTATTTTATTTGTTGGACAGCAAGGATATCCTTTAAATACATACAATGAATAAATCACTTGAGATATGCAATTTAGAAATGAAGTGATTTTGTGTTGATGTTTTCTTTTTGGTTGGACAGCTAAGTACTTGTGCATGTGTACAGTATATAAAAATGAAGTAGTTTATTAATTTATAGCTCTTTTGTATGTTGTTTCCTCTCATAATGAAAAAGTGTGTGCAATTTTTTTTTCACTGCTGGTATATATCGCTGATCTAACATTTTATTTACCGCTCTCCTCAGTTTTTATTTACCATAAATTTTTGTCCCTAATCATAACATAAATAACGAGTATCTGTACAGATAAAATAATATTGCAATTTCTTATCTCATGTTCCAAAATTCCAAGAACAACATACTTTTTATGTACTGTGCAATGGTTATGAGTGCACCTGAATATATGTATCTTGTTGCAATTAATGGAAATATAAAATTTCCATAAAATCTTTATACACCTCAATATCTGGACCTTTTTTTTTTTCTAAAACAATACAAATGATCTTTGAACAGATTAATATCTGACGTTTCAAGTTAAAGAAGATAAAGTTATTTAAAAGTTCAAAATCTTGCAGCATAGAAAAAATGTCATGGCAGCCATATTTGCCATAAAGCATCATAATTGTTCAAATTAGTTCAAAAATAAGATTTGGCAAGTACTGATGCATTAAATGATTGAAATTTTGAAATCTTTGGCCCAAAATAAATTCTGAAAATTACAGAAAAGTAAGTTCTATTTGAAATATTGTTATTTCATTACTTGATAATCTCCGAATATAACATGAAACTAGGTTGATTGTCATAAACTTTTGTTTCTTTAGTGACTAAAATTCTTTAACTTGCTCAATGTACTGTACATACATCTTTCTCAAGAGGCAATAATGCAATGACATATGAGGTGATTTCAAGTTCTAAAGTTTCCTAACTTTTCTTCATGAATATTAGCAGGTAGAAACCTGGACTTTTTTACTAAAGGAGACTGTAATTCACTAATGTTTTAAAGACAGTTGGCATGATCCAACGGCTCACAGATGTTGCTGGTCTTTTTCGGCAGGCAGAAAAAGAAACCAATCAGTAGACTCCTGCTGTGCCTCAAAACCCCTGTGGCCTTGTAGACATTCAGCCTGAGGGCGTGCACTTGAGTGCTGCAGGAAGAGCATTTCGCTCAAGTGCGAAATAGTTTGCATGGACAACGCTCGATAGCGTACAGAATCAAGAGCTTCTTTGCTCGAGCGAATAATGCTTGAACAGACAAAACGAGCACTATGCACTTGGAGGCCAGTAGTACACATAAACCATAATTTGTCTGTGGCAGTGGGCCTTCAAATATGGACCGTGAAATGAAAGATGCAGTGAGAATGAAACTTATGTGAACATAGTCATCATTTACATGTTATAATGTAGTTTAGTCTATCTCACAAATACACAGTGATATATGAAAATGAAATAGATAACTGTGGGCTGAAACTACCAAGGCAGATATTTTACACATATGTGCCCAAGATTATTGTCACATTAAAATGATATTCCATTGTATACTCTCAAGGATGGGACACTTGAACGAGAAAGAGCAAGTGAAAGTGGTGCCATGCAGTACCATAGCGTGCATGAAATTAGGGGTTCTGGCATGTCCTCATCAAACAAGTGAACACACCAGAGTCAAACCAAGATTGAGAAGACAGTGTATCAGATGAAGAAAGTGATAGTGAAGCTGAACATTGTTAGAGAACAAACCAGCAGCCATGACCAGGCAACAGCCGGTCCTACAACATGATCATACAAGTGGTAGAAAGATACTCCTAGTTGTAAATCTATTCCACAACAGTATATACACAAGTGAACACTAAACTTACAGTAGCTTTTGCATCTTCATGACCTTGACCAACGGCATTCACACATTCCTTGTACCTCTGTTCCAAGCAATGAAGTTTCCTTGCTTGCCAGATCTTGAAATCAGCCTCGAGTTTAGACCCAAAGTTTACAAGTTGATGGTCTCTTTCCTTCTTCACTCTCTGGGAAACAGCTCTTGCAATATCCCTTGACTGTTGCATCACCTAGACAAGAAAAATAATACACAAATACAAATTAAATATTAAAGGATTAAATAGGTAAGAGAGTGCCTAAGAGTACTCTGAAATCATTCTGCCTACAGAAACAAATAATTTGTTAGCTTCTCAAATGTCAGACTACTAATGTTAATCAATGACATATTTAGAGGGGTTCAAGGGGTCTAGACCCCCTCCCCCAAGAAATACTGGAGCAAATTTACAATATAGAAAATGTCTCCAATTTCGTTAATATTTGGTATACTAACTAATTTTGGCCTTCTAATCACGAATCTGTTGTTAAAATGCGGGGGTCACGTGTGCAAATAGGGAAAAAAGTAGATAAAAGTGGATTATTTTAGAGCTGTATTGCATTGTTTTACGAACAAAATTTTAACTAAGCTTGGCTAACCTAACCTAACCGGAAATGGTTCGTGGGGCTACCCGTGCATGGTTCGTGAGGCTACACGTGCATAATGTACAATTTGCACATGTGATCCCCACAATTTAACAACAGATTCATGATTAGAAGACCAAAATTAGTTAGTATACCAAGTATTAACGAAATTGGAGACATTCTCTATATTGTAAATTCTTATCGAAAAACTTACTCAGTCCAAAATTAAATAAGCAAAATACTTGCTTACTGTAATTCAATATCAAGTTGATTTATTTCCGCAAAAAACACAAAAAGGTAAGATCAGATTGTGACTGTAGCTTTGTGTTGACAGACCCTGGAAGGATTTATACATACCACTACTACTAATAATATACATCTAAATAACGATCAGAGACTTTACTTCTGGACCTGAAAACATTTTTTGCATTCAATAAATACCATATTGGGCTAAAAATAAACCGCACTTTTCATCCAAATTTCAACTGTGAAAAGTTAAGGTGCAGCTTATATTTGCAGCCTTGGCTTTTATGACACTTCATGCTTATTTCTGATTTTTAAATAAAGCAACAATACACCAGTCACCCTTCTGCGCTGCTTCTGTGATTCTCGCTTCGTGGTCCAGATTATCATGAGCCCATGATCAAGGGGTTCAAAATATGATTGTGTCGAATACAATCTATGGCAGCGATGGCCATGTACTATGGGTGGAGGGTGAAGAAAACAGTGAGAGTGATGACGTGAATAGTAGTGAGGTCAGTAACGACAACAGTGGTGACAGTGAGTAGGGTAGCAGAAATGTGTTAGGAACCTTACAAGCCGCAGTAAAACTTCTCAATAACGGACAGGCCTGGGCGGAAAATAAATGTCCATTATTAAGAAGTATCTGCTATTCAGAAAAAAGTGTAGGATATTACACAATAGGATAAGCATATTACAGTATGTACTTTACGAAAATAATGTTTTCCTTTCCTACATTCAAGGAACAAAATACTGTACTACATACAGTTAATTTAAATTTACTAAAGTATCCCTACATACATTACAAATTTCAAAAAAGAAAATACAGTACACGTAGTGTAATCCTTTGTTAAATTACTGCATTCAAAATGCTCTTTCATTTTCAATAGGCTCTAACTATTTCTGGCCAGACCCAGATTGCCCAAAATAATCATCTATATTGTTCTGAATCTTAAAATTCTTTACAATTGTCCTTTCAATATGTGTTTCAAGTTCAGATGGGAGACATCGTAGCAGAAATGACACACACTTCTCAAGATGAGCACAAAGAATACTGTCTACACTTTTAAAAAGAAATACGTTCAGTGTAACATGAAACAATGCACGCTAGTTCGAAATACTGGCCATTGTTGTGTCAAATTCCAGGAATTGTGACCGTCTTCTTTCAGGCTGTCCGTTATTGAGAAGTTTTATTTGCGTTGGGGAGGTAGTTTTCAGTGTTCACATCCGTTATTAAGAATGTCTGTTATTGAGAAGTAAAGTAATATTGCCATTAAACCCTATGTATTTCTGCCTGGTCATTTAAAAATGTCCGTAATTTAGAGGTGTTCGCTATTCATAGGCGTTCGTTAGAAGTTTTACTGTATATGTTAAGAAAAATGTTTACATACTTGTTACTACTGAAGTTAATGATTGATACTGTGCGTAACAAGAAAAGAAATGAGATGAAGGTAAATTCTGTAGGTGCATATTGTTTCCCGAACACTACATTAGATGTAGCCTATATAGAATAAAGTTGCTACCATGGTATGACTTGAGATGACTGGACCCCTCTCCGATTTTCTTCATATTTGACATAGTCACTAATTGAGGCCTCCTAATCACAAATCTGAAGTTAAAATTTGTCGGAAACGTCTAGAAATTGCGAACCATTGATGCTAGCCCCATGAACCATTGGCGCATGGTTAGGTTAGGCAAACATAGTTAAAATTTCGTGTCGTGGTAGTATCGGGATCTACAAATTGCAAATAATTGTGAACCATTGATGCTAGCCCCACGAACCATTGGCACGTGGTTAGGTTAGGCAAACATAGTTAAAATTTGGTGTCATGGTAGTATCAGGAATATATATATTTGCTTGTGAAACAAAAAAAATTCGCAAAAATCGACGGTTTCCATTCCAAAAACTAACGCCTTATTATTGCTTATTTTGCAATTTCTAGACGTTTCCGACAAATTTTACATTCAGATTCGTGTTTAGGAGGCCTCAATTAGTGAGTATGCCAAATATGAGGAAAATCAGAGAAGAGTCCGGTCATCTCAAGTCGTTCCACTACCATTAATATTTTTTCCTTGATTCTCTCTGATTATTGCCCTCTTTCCTTTCCCCCTCAAATTTTAAGGGTGCTGCTTTTATCTTGGTATTGTTTCTTTTTCTCCCCCCTATCAATTTTTAGGTTGTGCTCGATTTTCTGACCAATACAGTAATCCATTTTAAAATTATTTTGACATTAATTTCTTAACAAGACATAAGCAAGATGATGTAGGACATGCTGTTACATTTCTATTCTTATTCAATCTTTAACCTGTTCATATATTCAGTGATTGATTTGGTTTATTTTACTTCACATTTCTGCCACTTATGGCTCATCACGAGATTGTGAGTCAATGCACTCAACCACCAAGGAAATGAACTAGAGCGAGTTTCTGGAGAGCGATTTTTCCCTTGCATATTATCCTATATGATTATTTGTTTGCTCCTGCTACCAACTTTACGTGTGTGGGGTGCAAAGGGATATGTTTGTGCTAAATGCTTCCATTGTAAGGTTAAGTGGATCGGGTTTTGAGCTACTAGCATTAATAAAATATCCCTAAATAATTTTCTTGTTAGGTTAGGTAGGTCAACTTTAGGGCTCCTAGCATTAAATGAATGTCCCTAACTCCATCAAACATCTGATCACTTAATATCTGGTCTTGATCAGGAAACTCCCTTCGAGCCTCGCATGAAAATTCACACAAACTAGTGTCCGAGTCCACTGGAAATCAAGAACGTCTGCTTTCGTAAGCTACATTTATAATCATAATTACATCGATAAATAAGACTTAGTCAAACTTTTAACTGTGCTAATTAGTTTCTCCAAGCTTTGAGCTTACTCTCACTAAAGCACCTCGTAATGCTCCTACAAAACTTGCAAAAATTAAATCATTAAACATTCGGCACCGTTACCACCAAATCAATGAATCGAATTTCATTTGATTTTAAACTGTGGAGCCAATGCATAAAAGTCTAGCAGATCATCATTATATATTAAAAAAAAAAAATTAAAATAAATTAAACAAACAGACCATAAACTCTGTGAACACTTCATTTCAACATACCTGGAGTAGCCTGATATTCCTACGTCTCTTAAATTCCATTTTTTTCCCCCCAGAAAATGTTTCTAGCTGTCACCAATGGTTCGTTGTGTACGCTTCAGGCACTTCAGGAGCAAATACACTACACATCACTAAAGAGACTGCACTTTCAACGTTCAGTCACAGAGAAGATAAAATTATCTTCTCTGTGGTTCAGTCGAGAGTCCAGCAGCCTAGGTAGAAAATTTGATTTCATGAAAAGATTCGACTTACATTAATAATTAACTTAGTCATACGTAAATAAAGACAAACATTAATCAAAAATATGATAAAAGTTTTTAAAAATTGCGGGTTAAATTCAACATACAGACAAAAGACAAAACCAGGGCCAGCTGTTGGTGATGGGTGATAGTCACCATTTTTCTTCTTGGCAGATTTTTACTTTTCTTTTTAAACTTTAAGCTGTGCGAGATCCCGACTTCCGGAAATGTCTTCCCGACTTTTCGGGATCTCGAGTAGTCGGGAAATACCGAATGATCATTTTAAAAAGTCGTTAGTTCTCGACTATTACAGCATTGGGTGTCTGGAAATCATCGGAAATAGTTAGTTCTCGTCCCAAAAATTTCCCGACAAAGTCGAAAAATTGCGAAATTTTCCCGTCCCGACCCAAAAATATTCGGCAGTGTCTGCTGCCACGTTTTTTTTCTGTTGGGACCTCAAAAAAGATGCGCGTGGCAGTAGACTCTGTCTTTGTTTTATCGTGATTTCATCATGCTATGTATGCAATTACGTCTGTAACACATACTGTGAAGTTGTAGCGATTACTTTCACAAAAATGTTTTAAGATTAGGTCCCTCAGCATTCTTCTAATAATAAACCTTAATGCTCTCGTAGTTAGGTTAAGTTCTGTTCGCATTAAAATAATATCGCTAAATGCTTTCTAAAAAAAAAGGTTCTTATTTACCTGTACATTCATTCCCACTAATCATAAACTTGCATTTCTCTCGTCTTAATCTGTTCTTAAGATTTGTAACATCCTCTTAGCAGACGAATTACGTGGCAGCAGCAAATTTGACGCTTATTCTTACTGCTGACATGTGCGTGGCAGCAGACTCGGCCAAAAAATTCTGTCTCGCACCCGCACAACCGTAACTTTTTTCTTAACTGGTAAGAGAGTCTTGTGTGCTACATGCGCGTGTAAAAAAAAAAAAAATAATAATTGTTGTGTTGATTTATCCATACAACCGACAGAGGAAAATATTTTAATTTTTTGAAACGCTCCTTCCAAAGTAATAAATTATCAAATATTTAAAAATCTTGATAAATGTTTATATAACCTGTAGGACGCTAGATAGAGCTCAAATTAACGAAATATTGATGATAATATAGTGCGTGACAAATTGCAAGACACAGATCTTGTGATATTCGAACCCGGGTAACTTTGTATTCGAAAAACGTGACACTTCAAGCTGAAAGTTTTGTTTTAACTTTTAAGTAGTTAGCAAGTATATAAATATGGCGGGATTAAAGCAGCAGCAATCGAGCAAAATCACACTAAAAGGGTCAGCTGAAATGATAGTTGAATTTTTAGGTATGTTTGATTTCTTTGTTTACTGTCGAGCTGCCTCCATCTCGCATCCTACATTTACTTGTCAGTATTAGAAAAGTTACGTGACTGTTTTATCTATTTTATACTTGTATGTTTGTATATTGTCGAAGCTTGTTTTAAATTTCATTTAATCTTTTTAATCAATGGTTTCACATAAATATATCTGCAAAACATCTTATATTTCGTGTAATAGAGAAATACTAAATTTTTAAAATATCATCATATATCTACTGAGCCTTTTAGGCAAGGGTGGAAAATGGTCAGTAAATCAGTCAAAATTCAGTTTTTTCATCTTGGTCTGTAATTTGTCAGTATTTTTTTAAATGAACATTAAGGTTCTACTTTTACTGCCTGATGCCCACGTATCCTGTAATGTTATTTTAATAATGTACAGGAGATCCAGGTATAGTTTGTCAATATCACACAGAAGCTTTCACAAATGGCAATAACAGCTCATGTTCAATGCAAAAAACAGCATGATGAACAGCGTTCTATTAAAGACAAGGAGCAAAGGGAGAAAGAAATGAACAAAATGGAAAAGTCAGAAAAATTAGAAATGTTGGTGAAGATAGACAATGAAAAGAATAGTATACAAGAGAAGGAAGCAAAACTGGAAAAGCTGAGACAAGAACAGAACGAGAAAAGATGATTACTCATACATTGCTAAGTGAAGAAGCTTGCTGAGGATAAAGACATGGTGGGAGTCAACATGCCACAGCTCAAGCTAGAACGAGTGGAGAACACAATGGAAGAAAAGAATGCATGCTGTTGAAGTGCAGAAAACTATAGAGAAACAAAAGCCTCTAAACTAAACCCTTCTCATAAGAAGGGAGCGAATTTATATGCACTAAAAAAGACCAAAATATTCGTTAAAAACAGGCAAAATATGCACTATAAGTTTCAAAAAGTTTACTACTAGCACTGAAATGGTGACACTTCACAGTTCTAATTTATACATGTAACTCCATTTCCACGAAAAGTGTGCTGTGAACCCCTCATATCACGTATTGTAAATGTGAAATAGTCCTTGATGTTCCTCCTACAAGATCCAAACAATTTCTCATTCAGTCATTACTGGGTGTTAGTTCCAGAACTGGCCACAGATTCTGGACTTTTAGTACCATCTTCAAGAATTTAAAACTTTCAGTAAATGAACAAGTGTAGCTCTTTCTGATGAAATTATGCAGGTAATTCATAATTTGCATATCAAACTTCTTTAAAACTTGTTTGCATCTAAGAATACATATCGTCGTTTGAGAACCAGAGGAACTTAATTCCAAAAATGCTCTTTTTTGTTTCGTAAGGTATCTCCTCTGAATAGCTCTATTTGGAGTGAGATCGACGTTATCTCCATCTCTTCTCCTTAGCTGTAAAGTAGAACCACGTATCTCCAATTTACTGTTTATTTTTTTTAGTCAAACATATTACTAAGAATACATTACTTCCTCTCTCCTGTAAATATAATATAAATTACAGTTATGTCTGGTTCTCACACTATGATATATGTTCTTATGCCAGTAATAATTTGCTTAAGAGTATTTTTTCATGGATAATTGTTTGGCTTAAGGGGAGGAGATACAGTTATGCACCAATTGTGCATTTATTTCAATATTGCCCGAATGATCACAGCTACTAAAAAACCTGGGTGTATCAAGAGTATGAATTTCTCTCCCTGTTGCAAGTGGAAGAATTTTCTTACGTTGATTGATATATTTTTATATATACTTTATATATACTTTATATATATATATATATATATATATATATATATATATATATATATATATATATATATATATTAATAATGATTATTAAAGTTAGACATGATGTTTAAAAAATATGATGAATAAGAATTTTCGGAAACCCATGTATTCCTTATGGGGAATCAACTTCAACATCAAGTTACGGCTAATCAAATGGAAGTTTCGACTTTTCCACTGGTGAAATGCATCTTCAAACTGCCTTCTTCCCGTTGATATATTTTTCTATTCCATGGGAAGTTTGATATTCCCAAGAGAACGAATCAAATCATACTCCCATATGATCAATGCTTTTCTCCTTGCCTTCTGGCAGTGTTGCCAAACCTGATGCACATAAAAGAACTAACTTTCACCTTAAATGGAGTTAAAACTGACTTTCATGGAGCTAAATTTATGAAGGCTGGATAAAGTGCTTTCTAGGGTAATGTTAGTTGTCAAAGGAGTGGGGACACTGCTATTATCATTAACTCTAAATTGATGACAATTTATTTGTAGTTTTCAACAATTAGATATTGTGGCATCGCCCATCTCAATAATCCACCGATGGTCATATGAAATCGAAAATATAGAATTCCCTGATAACAATATTATGTCAATTTCACGTCAAACACAGCGCTATAAAGAAGTAGCTGGGGAGATAAGAGTGAATGGGGTGGTGCAGCCAATATAATAATATCACGTCATGTGCAAAATGTATAATTATGACAAAAGTTGGTCTATGTTGGCCGGAATCAGTGATGGCATCATATTGAGGCACGGGGGTGGGAGTCCCAGTTCACAGCCGAACGAATGCACCAAAGAACCAGATCTGACCCAAGAGTGCTAAGTTGGCACACTGCCACAGGCGGAAGAGCTTGGGAAGAGTCCCGTGAAGACTGTATCACATTTCCTTAATATATTTTTTTCTTTCAGATTATGGAATAAATAGTATACTATATCAGCGTGGTGTATACCCAGCAGAAACGTTCAAGCATGTCCAAAACTATGGACTTAACCTGCTGTTGACAACAGATGAGAAACTAAAGGAATATTTAGGATCTGTTCTTAATGAAATGAAAAGTAAGTTTCAACAACATTTTATGAAGAATTCCGTTACAGATCTCATTGTAATACTGCAAACGTAGTGTGTACCTAATACATGAAAGACCTCAAATAATATATTGGGTTGGCCCATAAGTTCTGGCATTTTTTTTTAAGTGAAAATTTTGCGTGAAATATAAAATGTGTTGGCAATGTGTTTTATGTTATTCGATAGAGAATTATGTGATCTACAAAATAGTGTGTTTAGTTTTTTTATGCTGATAAACTTTTTGTTCTTTTCAGGTCATTATAATGGAGTGTCAAGTCGACAAAAAAGAGCACTTTTGACACCTGCTTTTTGCATTTAATCGAGGTGCCAAATCCACAGAAGCTGCTAGAGAGATTTGTGAAGTGTATGGCGAAGAAACGATGCCTCTTAGGATGGCTCAAAATTGGTTTAATCGATTCAAAGACTGCAATTTCGACCTCAAAGACATGCATCGCTCCGTTCAGTTCGATGAGGAGCGACTGAATCAGCTTATTCACGAAGATCCACACGAAACGACTAGGGAATTGGCAGAGATAATGGAATGCTGCCACAGTACCATAGAGTGTCACTTTCACTCGATGGGAAAGGTTCAAAAGTTGGGTGCATGGGTTCCGCATGCTTTGAATGACAACAACAAAAATCAACGAGCCACGATCTCCGCCGGTTTGCTTGCCCGTCATCGGTCAACTCATGGACACAAGCAGCAATTCCTCTACCAAATTGTTACCGGCGAGGCATAGCTTCTTCGTCACACTTTACAAATCTCTCGAGCAGCTTCTATGGCTTTGGCACTTCGATTAAACGCAAAAAGCAGAAGGTGTCGAAAATGTTCTTTTTTGTCGACTTGACACTCCATTATAATGACCTGAAAAGAACAAAAAGTATATCAGCATAAAAAACTAAACACACTAGTTTGTAGAGCACATAATTCTCTATCGAATAACATAAAATGCATTGCCAACACATTTTATTTTTCACGCAAAATTTTCACTTAAAAAAAACTCCAGAACTTATGGGCCAACCCAATATATGTGTACCAAATAATAGTCATTGTTTCTAGCATATCTGTAATTCTCCTTGTTTGATACATACTCCTGTTCTACATGTGCACAAATAGACTTATCGGTATGCAATATATCTACATTATTTTGTGAATACATTGGAGCCCCAATTTTTTATTTTCTCAGATTTTATATTTTCCCACATTATACATTCAATCTCGATGGTCCTAATGTAGCAAGTGTATAAAATTTCCTGATTTTACATTTTCCCATATTTTAAGTTTTTTTTTTTTTCAATTTGGTCTTCTGAAAAAATTGAGGTTTCTGTGTACTATGTTATGCCTATGTATTATGTACAAAGCTACTTCAGGGTGTCTACCAGTCAAAAATGTCATGAAAAAGTCTAAAATTTGCTATTTTTTGTCAGTATAGTGAATTGATATTGTTATATACCTGTATTGGGATTTGATTCAATTGGATATTTTGAAATCTAAAATTGTATTGAGTTGTGATTAATATTGTTTTGCGTTCTTTTTTAAGAATAACATTCATATAGGGTAGAGGCACTAGTTATGGCCATCTTAAGGAAAACGTACAATAGTATACAACTTTTAACATGATAATAATTTTAATGATGGCTTACAAAAATTATGATCACTGGTAATTACAGAGTCTGTACATTATGACTAAGCATTAACAAATACAAACAAGTTAGTCAGAAAAAAGTTTTAAAAATATTAACCAAACGTGACACTATTCTTCAGTTATGGCCACTTAAGTTCACTTATGGCCACCCATTTTCCCCAATTATTGCCACCTTGTCTATGAACAAATAATGACGTAATACAGACGAAACACAATATGTTAAAGGTAAATTACATAGTTTTCAATGGATGAACATAGTATAAATGTAGTTCAACAACATAAATTAACATTTCCAGATTTCTTAGGTCACTCTCTTAGTAAACAAAACAACAAAATGTCAGTTCCAAAAATAAAAATAATAAGAAAGAAGTTTTTACACATTAGATAGTAGCTTCATTTCACAAGGAAATTATATGTCTAATGCAAGTTCACTGGCAATAATGTTATACAGAAAATTACTTTTTTTTCCAGTGTGTTAACAGGACCAGGAAATTTTGTTATTAAGTGTCGCCCCTCTTGCATTAGGATAGGCTCCGGCAGTTTTCCCATAATGTCATTCACATTTATTGTTGAAATATCATTTTCTATATAATGAAAGCAATCATTTTCTGCAGTGGCCATAATCAAAGAATCTTTACAAACCTGCATCTAGTAATGGCCATCTACACATACTGTTTTGTGGTTATTTCTATTTCAAGATATAAATACTGCAATTCTAACATTTAAACTTACCTCTGAACAAATTATATGTTCCTGATATATATAACAACTGTGGAAAACATTATTGCAGCTCTCTCTTTTCTTACGAAAATGCATAAGAAATCTACTGTAACAAGCAACTTCTTCCTTACAACAAGCTTACTTCCTACAGGAAGTACAAAGAGGAAACATGGATATCCAATTGGAAAGCTTATTTTACTCTGATTTATGTAAGCTGTTCTCTGATTGGCTTTAGATCACCTGGTAGCTGCCAATTAAATATGAAAAGCAAAGTGGCCAAATCTAATGCCTCCACCCTATGCTTGAAGTTTTGTAAAAATATTAACCAATGTGATCAATCTCCATCCAGGTTGAAATCTGAAGCATTAATTTTTACATGCATTAATAATTAAAGCAAGTCTAAATCTCTTGTTAAAATATAGCTTCAGTTTTCATCTTACCCGGACTTGTAGTAAGGGTTTTTCATTGAATAAAAATACATTCATCTTCTAAATTTCTAACTACACCTAAGTAGTGGGGGGGATAAATAAATGTTAAGAAAAAGGCCAAGAGAAAGGAAAGAAGGGCGAAGAAAAAGTCATGAAAAAGAAAAAAATTGATTTGTTATTTTGGTAGACACCCTGTACTTAGGTGCCTTAGTATTTTTTTATTGCACATATGTGAGGCACAATGATTGGACACACTACCCACTACCCCTCCTTAAAAACAATTTAGTTCCTTTAAGCCTCCTTTATGTTCAGATAGACTCATTGGAACTGGACCTACAGTTTAAAGTGAATTCTAAGCTATGAACGTCTATAGGTTGATTTGGTTGATTTTACTTCACTTTTCTGTCACTCTTGGCTAATCGTGAAGATGAGTATGAGTGATGATAGGATGAAATTGAAAGAACATCCAGCCGGATCCTGTGGCCGAGTGGTTAGCACATCGTGCTGAGACGCCAAGGGTCCCGGGTTTGAATCCCACTCGGGCTTGGTTGTTTGTGAATGTCCATTCATCAATTTCATCACTCATCCCCATCTTTGCAAATTAGCCAAGAGGCACAAAACGCAAAGTAAAATAAACTAAAACAATCAATCAATAATGAAAGAACATCCATGCCCAGACCAGGGTTCGAACCTGGGACATCTGGCATAGTAGCATGCTATGCTAACCACACCACCATGGAGGCCGACAAGCCTCTATTTGGGAGTCCCAAAACTTACTTTAAATACCACTAAATATTTTGTTAGGGGCAAGATTGCTTTTGGCATTTACAATGAAAAAAAATACATTTAGCTTGCCAAATTGTGTTTGTGTATTGCTGATTCTACACAATGCAATTCAGCAAATTTGAAGTTTGAAATGCAAACTTCCACCTCCCCTTCCCCTTTCTGCTTGAGCAAACTTTTTATTGGAGCATAATAACATGCATCAGACATATCTTTCAAGAACCTTGGTTAATGAATAAACTATGTAAAAACTGAAGAACGATAATAATTAGAGCTGAGTCGATACCACTTTGAACCGATACCGATACTTGAAAATTTTAATAATAAAAATTTGTTCAAAATATTGATCAATACTGGTGTGTAAATATTCTTCTCCAATTATGAATTTACCAAGAAATTTGCTTTTGAATATTAAAATAGTTGCTATTTAACAAAAAATACAGTTTTTCGTGCAAAATAAAAATAAAGATTGAAATTAGCATAATTTTCAGGATAATTGCACTCTGCGCAAATTTCACGTGCCTTTTTTACGAAAGACCAAATGTCGGAAAAGTATCAGCAAGTATAGGTAAATGAATACCAACCGATACTTTCTGATACATTGGAATCAGTATTGACTCAGCCCTAATAATAATAAAATTTGAAACTGCTTCACAATAAAAGTAAAATGAAAATTCACAATTTGTCACTTTGGCAGTCAGTGCAAGAAAATTTGCCTGCCTCTACCAATCATTTGTAGCATATCATTGACTGGTGGACAATGTTTTATTTTTTTAAAAAAAAAATTGAATTAATTGTTTCAAATGTACTTTTTTAACATGCAGATTGGATTGAGAAGAACCAAGTTAAGAAGTTGTCACTGGTTGTGTCGGATATTGACACGAAGGAAGTCTTCGAAAGATGGGACTTCAGTGTGGAGAATGAAGAAAGCAACAAAGAAAACTCAGCAGAGAAGTAATATATTTTATATTTACATTTGGGTTGAATAGGTGTGCTAGTCCAGTCAGTAGGATACCTGAGTTGAGTTCCCAGAGTGGGTGATTTCAGATTAGAATTTTTCTAGCAAGTTCCCTGCATGGAACAGCTCTGGGGTTCATCTAACCTCTAGTACCTGGAAAGTAAAGGTGACTAAAATGTGGTGCTGATCACATCACATGCCTTCATGACATGTTACCATGTACAGCAAATTGTATCTTTGAAATGCTAGTCTCATCATTATAAAAGAATGTGTTATACATCATATAAATTTGTTACATGTACTTGCTATGGAGGAATTATATATTGAAACTCCCTAATGGCAATTATCCGTAACTCCACACGTATTTGATGTATCCAAATGAATTATGCATCAATGAATATCTATGCTATCTACGAAGCCCAGGTTCAGAATAGAAGAAAAGAAACGATTACAAAATGTGCATAAATTGTTCATTTCAATGAGAAGATTATGGCATTTCAGGAGTTGGCACACTTATTTCTTATAAGTTGTTACACTGGGAGTTGGCTATCTTACCTGTGCAGGGAGCTGCATGCGTTGAGTTTGGCAGTCTTCTTGCTATGATACCGTCAGTGTTGCAAACTCATTATTCCTAGTGTGGCATCTTCCCGACAAGGGTGGGATGTTGGAGCGAAACTATTAGAGGAAAGGGAAATGGTTGCTTATGACAGAAACTTCCCTCTGGGCCAAGGACATCACTTTCCAATGAACACTTGCAAACGAGCACGACAAGAGGCCGTTGACCTCTGAAGCAACCAGAGTACCTGCATTACAATGGTGACCAGAAGTTCAGGAGATTTGTTAGCTGACCGGAACTGGTTTATGACTGAATCTAAAAATAACCGATTGACAGAGGGCAGAGGCAAGTAGGGTAGTTCGATTGGAAATCGCATCCGGGAATGTTGAAGGAAGTTAGTTTCCTTAGTGCGCGAGTTTTCTTAAAGGCGGGTCGGTCATGTATGTATTGTGGTGAGCGATTGCGTATATTGTGGTCAGTTCATACGTGAATTATATTTTTGTGAATGGCGTATATGCTGTGTTGTTTAGTGAACTAAAATGAGTGACATCATTAAATCTATTGACAACACCATTTGTTCAGCTTCCGTATGAGGATAAGGTACAAATCCTGAGGAAAAATCAGTGAATGAAATTACAAATTACATGAAACTCAATAATTTGGACCTAGTGTATAGTGAAGTGTACAAACTAGCAAACTAATATTAACATTTCCATCTACAACTGCTACGGTTGAAAGAAGTTTTTCAGCTTTCAAGAGGATCAAGTCATATCTCAAAGCCACACAAGGGCAAGTCAGGCTTAGCAATTTAGCTGTTCTATCTATCGAGAAATGTGTTCTTCTGAAAATGAAAGAGTGGTCCGAAGAAACATTTTATGAAAGTGTGACATTGAAATTTACCCAGAAGAAGAGAAGTTAAAGGTAAGAAGTTGATTATATATTATGTGTTATATTTTATTTTCGCAAGTAGTTCTGCATAAATATTTCACAATATGGGCCCTTAGTTTTTATAAATAATCATTAAATACTTTCCTTATTTTTTCTCTTAATGATACAATGTACATTTTAATAATTATATTATAACAAAAGAGACCCCCCCCCCCCACAAATATCTGTCCATTCGAATACTATGATATGATGAGATAGCCCAGGTCTTGAAGCCAGCATACGCCACTGATGAATATACATAGTCATAAAGTTTCTGTAACAAAAGTTGTAATTAGTACATTTACGAGGGTGAATCAAATATAAACTGGAATTTCTTTTGCATGGCCAGGGAAAGTGTGGTGATGATGGTGGGGGTGTGTAGACTCTGTCTCCTCCCTGGAGTCCTTGCCAACTCTCCACATCAGTCAGTAGCATGATGAGTGAGCAAGGGGTTCACCCGTCTGTTGCATAACACATCATTTATCAAAAAGAACGGGTAAAACCGACTGAAATTTTGACGAGAGCTCAAGCTCAATTTTGGAAGTCCACCCTTTCAAAAACCCACGTTTATGAATAGCATATTTTTGGGGAGGATGAGAAACTGGAAAATTAGACTTCAATGGGAGCCAAGGACAAGCGTCACTCAGGAAAACATTCAGGCTGTTCAGGACCGTATTGAAGGTGACCGTCACTTGACAGTGAGTGAAATTTCTTCTGCAGTGGGTAGAAGCTATGGTAGTGCTCATGCGATCATTCGTGACAACTTGAGCTACTGAAAAATCAACTCCTGGAAAGTGCTTAGGCTGCTTATTCGATCAAACGACATGGCACATCCATCAGAAATGTCCTGCTGCCTCATGACAACGCCAGACCTCACACAGCTGCTGCAACACGTGACAAACTGGAGGAAAATCATTGGACACCACTTGAACATCCTCGATACAGTTCAGACTTATCCTGTGACTACCATTTGTTTGTTTGGGCCACTAAAAGAAGCACTGGGAGGTAAGCATTTTGAGGATGATGCAGGAGTGGAGGAGTTAATGTGCAACTGGCAGCGCATACGTCCATCGACTTTCTTGTAAAATGGGATTGCCAAACTCCCTATTCGCTGGCAAAAGTGCATTTCAATTACAGGGAGCTATGTAGAAAAGTAATGCAGCTATGTAGAAAAGTTACAGACAGTTGTCATTATGGCGTTTCAATTGGACACCCTGTGTAATTGAAGAAAATCTGTCCTGTGTACTTATTTTACACAGATCGGCCATTCATAAAATGTTGCCTAGGTAACATACTAGTGCTTCCATCTTCAAAATATTTAGCATCATATGCAATTCTGCAGTTTCTCTCCTTACACTCCCCCATGTCAGAGGAGGTGACTCATAGTACTGATTGTGCACGGACACTGTCAGAATTCCCACTCTGTTAATGAAACCCAGATCTCCTGCATGGTAGTAATGCCCTACAACCTTTTCCTTCCTTTTTTTAATATTCTTTAGTTTCCATCCTCATCATATTTACTTTATGGACAAGCAAATAATAATAATAAAAACAAGATCTTAACGTGATATCCTGTCATCTTAGCATGGTAGGCAGAAAGGTGGCAATACCGCATGCAGCAATGTCCGTTGAACCATAGAAACTCGGCCTGTCACTGCATGATGTGTTGCCACGTTCCACGTATATCTTTACTCCGTTGAATAAAAATCTCTATAAAATCAGTTTCGCAATGTGAATTGACAATGAGATTTTGAAAACAGATGCAAAAGCTTCAAAACAAGACCAATATTGTATTTGTAGGACTACCCAATACTAAGAAAAAGTTGTTTCGCATAATTGATGATAACAGTTTTTTGACAAATTTTAAAAATCTGAAAATTAAGAGTTGTGTTAAAAACCTTTCTGCCTGCACCATACTAAAATTTCATCACAATCAGACCACCCATTTTTTATTTATAGAATTTCAAAGTGAGCGTTCGTTTGCAAAACTAAAAAAAACTGCACTTTTGTTGTTCTCACTACGATAAAAAATAGAACATGATGAGCCTGACCACGCTATTACACCAGCACCCCTAGCGGTAGTCGAGGAAACAACAACAGGAACCGGAAGTCAACCTAACAGTAAAGCATCAAGTTCTCAAGCGTATGGTGGCCTCTTATGGTGGCAGAGGCCACCGAAATTAATAGAACATTTACAAGTAAGTTTTGCGGATATATCTTTAGTAACTCGCTTACGTCTTATATTATCAACCGCGTTGTTTATTCCCCTCAACATGAATACTGATTTTATTACGGTTAGTCACGCAGTTTGTTCTTTTATCTTTCAGCAATGCAGAGAAACCGAAAAAGAGTATCAAGGATATTCAAAAGGAGATAAGAGATGTGATTAAGCAAATTACAGCCATGATTGCCTGCCTACCTCTTTTGGATACTCAGTGTAAGTTAGAAAAGCACTCCCTGGTTAGAATTTTCTGGTTGTAATGTAGCTTTGCTTAAGACTCAGCTAGACCTTTGGCCGACGTCAGGGGAGCTGTTTTTGAATTTTCCTCTCGTTTTGAAAATCCACTATGATATTCCAAAATCTGAAAAAATTCTTCTGCTTAGAATTCCTTCTGGAGAATTTCATGTGGTTTGCTTTCGCTGTTGCCTAGATATTCTCAATACGAGGGTAAGTCAAAAATTATCTACACTTTTGCCACAACTCTTCACAGGTTGGCTGCACTGCCTTCAGCGCTTGTGTGCTAGAAGGTTGTACTTTTGTGGTCATGTGGCTGAGGTTTGATCTTAATCGCTCCATTTTTCTTTCTTTGGTTACAGTGTAAACATGGCCGCTCCACTGGCAGTGTGCACCAAGGAAGAACAGCAATCAGTGATCCAATTTCTCTGGTCTCAAGAAGTGTCAGAGGTTGAAATTCATCGCAGCCTTTCAGTACAAAACAGGGATATCACTTTACTGCGTAGAATTGTGTATGAGTGGATCGAGAGATTTAAAAATGGCCGTACAAGCATGAAACACAATGTGGGAGCAGGACTCCCATCAACCTTCACCACTGACAGGAAGATTCAACAAGCTCAAGAGATGATTCTGACGAACCGATGGAATCAATGGTTACCAATCATCCGAAGTGATTATTCTGACTTCATCAGATGTACCGAAAGCCTGCGATGAATTTCAGCCCCAGACCAGAGAAATTGGATCACTGACTGCTGTTCTTCCTTGGTGCACACTGCCAGTGGAGCGGCCATGTTTACACTGTAACAAAAGAAAGAAAAATGGAGCTATGAAGATCAAACCTCAGCCACATGACCACAAAAGTACAACCTTGTAGCACACAAGCGCTGAAGGCAGTGCGGCCAGCCTGAGAAAAGCTGTGGCAAAAGTGTAGATAATTTTTGACTTACCTTCGTAGTTCCATGGCTGCATAGGTCTATTACACTATTTATAATATTTTGGCAATAGCAAAAACAAACTTAACAAAGATTCACGTGAATGCTCGTGAAGGAATTGTAAGCATTTGTAATTTTTCAGAAGCAGGAGACGAAAATTCAAAAACAGCTGCCCTGTCGTCAGCCAAAGGTCCAGCCGGGCCTGAAGACTTGCAAAGATTGATTCTATATTATTTTTTTGTGGAAGCATTTGTTTTGTTTAACTAAACTCTCATGGCACAACAGCATTCTGAGGTTCAGGGCCTCCCAAGTAGCTTTTTCATTGGGACAGTGCATCGCATTGCTGCTGTTTTCTGGCTTTTGAAACCAGAGCCCACTACTTATTTTCAAGTAACTCCTCAATTGTCCTCATGATACTGGGTCAACACCAAAATTTTCATAGCTGCAACCAGGAACCAAACCTTGGAATGCTTGCACCACAAGCGAGAGCTCCACGAGATCAGGACTGTGATATCAACAATAATACTGACACATCTAATCTTTAAATAGAATTCTCGTTTTAACTAGGAGAAACAGAAAATTGTGTTGTTCTGTGCAAAAATAGAAGTCCCAAACCACAATCAAGCTATTCACTCTTGTTGCCTCCGATTATGTGGAAAGTAAATACATACAACATCCAAAAAGAGTTTCTGCTTTATCAAACTTGCTGGTTGCCAGTATGTGCCCAAACCACTGAATGGATTTGAATAGGTGTTTGCACAATTCTAGGCTCATAAAAGTAACCTTTAGAATTATTTGCTCTGGTTCATTGCTGTGTGTTCATGTTAATCAGTGAAATTTAACTGAAACCATATAGAAATGTATCTACTCCCAGCATGTATGCAGAGATGCCAATCTATATGGAAATGTGGGGCTTGAGCCCACTCAATAATTTGCCTTTTATATTTATTTTAGGAAATAAAGTCCCCATGCTTAAGATAAAATGTTTCATCATTATACACTTAAGGAATTCTCACAAATTAATTACTGAGTTTTATCTGGCCAGGTAACGAAAGGGGCATTTTAGGGCAAATCCTCAGCCTAATTATGACATCCATTATTGCATAAAATTATAAAACAAATCCCAGGGTAAAGGCCACCCAATGTTTTTCAAAAGTTGGTGCCACTACATATAACAACCTTTTTTTACACATCATGACATGCCAAAAATCATTACTCCTTGCCCATGGATAAAATCACGTTAAACACATTTTTCATGTATACAGAAATAATGCAAATGTAGTAATTTACATGAATTGTCAGTCTTTCTTATAAATTTCACCACATTCTGTGGAAAGAAAGCCCCAAAATCTTTCAAATTTCTGCTGGGCGAGTTGAATGTGTTTGATTCAATTCTGGTCAAAAAAAGTTGCACTGAATAGAGTATTCTAAATATACATAGTAACAGGTACATCGATAGTTATTTCAGTATTGTTATTCCCTAAGAATTTTCCAATACACTAGCCTTTTTTATCAGAAAGTTACACCCCCACTTAGAAAGAAAAAAAATCTTAGTCATGCTTCTTCACATATGTGCAAGCAAGCATAGTTTCCGAGACACTGCTGTCGGATTAAAGATTATAGATACTAAAGTTTTTTTTCAATTTCAACTGTTCTTTTCAATTTTTCAAAACAACTTTTTCTTAATATTGGGTAGTCCTACAAATACAATATTGGTCTTATTTTGAAGCCTTTTGCATCATTTCCACTCAATTGTTTTAAAAGCAATTTTAAAAACTACACCCTGGGAAAACGAACCCTGAAATTTTTTGAGTTTCTCTGTGTTCAGTTTAAGGGGAAAACCAGACTTTCAAAGTTGCGAGGCTAGCATTGCGCTGAAAAACACTCCCCGCCATGTTAATACGTCACGACATAGGGAGAGCTCGTTTGTCATCTGCTTCGAGTATCCAGTTTACCGGGAGTAGCCCACGGTGAGCGAACACGTGCAGCAGTTTTGCGAATCTGTGTAGAGTTAAATAATGGAAGAAGGAACGATAATGGAAGGGAAAGCTATGCTTTATAATGGTCATTCTTCTATTAAATATCCCTGCTGCTCACGTGAAAGATAAATGAAAGAGTTCTGCTGTGTGCATGTTTTCATCATATCACGAGAAAACTATTGCTTGTAAAATTTATTACTGACCAAATTTTCAAAAATATATTTTAAACTTATATGTATCGAAATTTACCATAAACCATGTAGTGCAAAATAAGAATTTTTCACATTCTTCACTTTACTTATAACGCCTATTTTTACTTTCTTTTCCATAAAGCAATTTCAGTCTGTGTTTCATTTCTGTTACGCAAATTGATAAAATATTTTTGTGCAGATAAGAGAAAATACACTGAGAAGATTACATCAGTTGCACAGTACATTTCAAAGCTAAGTTTATGTGTAAATATTACAAGGAAATAATATACATAACATTATATCACATACTGAAATATATTATGAATTTTGTACTGCGAAAAAAGCTGCCTCATCTCTTTTCCCGAACACATTAATTAATTGGTTCACCTCACTAGGGATCCTATCGAGACAAGACATGGCAGTCTTGGTTTCGTTCTCGTTGAGAGTTGTAAATGTCTGTCTCGTGTTTATTTGTAAATACCTTATTGACAGTCTCGTCTGTTTCGGAGGGCAATCCTCGTTCTTGTCTCAAGTCTCGAAAAAGATAGAATTGACAACTTATGCAAAGTCTTATCGTACAAACTTTCACAGTGCATAGAGATCATAAAGACAAAACAACTTTTTTTAATTATTTTTTTGTTTGTTTGTTTGACTCCTCGTTTCAACGCTACGAGCCTTCTAAAACTGGATATTATCCTGCTTATACGTGTATATGCAAACCAAACTGCCGATTCAGAATTACCACGAATGAACTGGCGTTGTAATTATTATACACAAAATTCATGATTTAACTGAGCAACTCACATGGTCCAGGTTTGACTCTCGAACTGGGCATGACTGTTCCTTTGTGAATGTCATTTCATTGAAGTGGAAGTTCTTTGGTGGAGGAGGGTTGGTTTGCTCGAGTCTTTGGGGACAGTAGGCCTAAGGGGATACTTCTATTGTTAACGTTAAGTGTTGCTCACGAGACAAGACATTTCCCATCTCATCTCATAAAAGGAGACGGGAAAAACGAATGTTTCGAAATGAGACAGGACAGACCAAAGTTTCGTCTCATCTTGTCGGCAGGTTGGGTGATCCTTAGATTGTGCTAGTTGGTGTTGGTGGGGGTGGGGCAGTTTCTCCTGCATACTGCTTGTTGTCATTGTCACGATTACCCAAAAGTGGGAAGAAATGTGTCATTAGAGAAGATACATACTAACCATTAAACATATGATGGAAAAGCGACGTAAAAGTAGGATAAATACATAAATTTCCCATATATATATTAACTGAAGAAAACTGTTGATTACTGCAGGAAATTTAAAAACTCCACGTACCTTTTTTTTTTTTTTTTTTTTTTTTTACCATATCACCTCTTATATTGAAGAAATTGGCATGTAAACCCGAGTGTTCTAAACGCAGGGTGTGAAATCCAGGGGGGAATTTCCACCCCACCAATGATCTTGTCCTGAAATTTCCCCCAACCAATCTCTTCCGGGGAGGAGAGTTTTTGTTTTAACAAGAAACATAAACAATTAATTTGGGATTCGAATATATATGACTGGAATAATATCGAAAACGGACAACAAAGAGCCTCATCTCTAAGGACACTGACCACAGCTATCCCCAAAACACAGAAATTAGACCGATGTGTTATTTCTTCTCCATTTCTTATCGGCTGTCGTTAGCAACCGCGAAGTATATAAATATATTAATAAAACACATATTAGCATTTATATGTTGATTTTATACAGGAAACTATTATCTTCTCTTAATGTCTCTTAATTTTTGTCCCTCCCTCCTTAGGCAAGTCATTGTTCATAGCATCAGCTACATTAAAATCTTCAATTTGCAATTACATTTTGAATGAAGGACTGTCGATATAATATATTGTATATTTAATAATTTAATTTCATTATTTAATAATTGACATATATTTAATGACATTATGCGTGCGTGTGTGTGTGTGTGTGCGTGTGTGTGTGTACGTGTATGTGTGCATATGTGTGTGTGTGTGTGTGTGTGTGTGTGTGTGAGAGAGAGAGAGAGAGAGAGAGAGAGAGAGTGAGTGAGTGAGTGACTACTGCTTCTCCCACCAATCTGCAGTGATTTCGACCCTGTCTAAACATATTGTTATTTTAAAAATTGCAAAGAAAATATGACGAAAATAATTGTAATCCCAGAAAAGACATTTTTGTAACAATAACTTCTTGCCAGTCAGAACTTATGTGTTGGCAATGAACAAGGTTGTTCACGTGTTCAGCCATTGACTGTTACCTTACCAGTATTGCTTTGTCAGCCGAATGAAAACCCTGTACCGAGTGGCTGAATTATAGTAAATACTGCTATACGGTTATGGTATAATTCATATCCAAGAAATGGAGCATGCATTATTTTGCACTGGAAGTTATAACAAGATGCTTGTTTTACGCAGGAAGAAATGACTGTTGCTTGCACGGCCCATGCTAGTTTACGGGACGAGCAGAAGCCCTGCCTGCACGCATTTCTAAAGGATGACGTCAGGCCTGTCTAGTCTGTGCAGAGGACGTTTTCAAATCTGTGACGTAGGAGGTGAATTTCAGCAGTGTTTGAAGGCGTGTATCTCGAGAACCAAAACAAATATCCCGAGATATTTTGCACATTTCAGTTTGGTGTCATTATCAGTAAAATTAATAGATTTAAAACGTTTATCATGTCATAGTGCAAATGTCCATTCACATTGCGAAACCTATTTTTATACAACTGAGTGAACCTGTACGTGGAACGTGGCAACATGCCACACAGCGATGGCCATTGAACCGTAGAGACTGTGGGCTGGCACTGTGAGTCAATGCTTGCAGTGTTGCCACGTTTCACGTACAACTTTACTCCGTTGTATAACAATCTATATAAAATCGGTTTTGCAATGTGAATTGACAGTGATATTGAATTGTAAAAACTTATGCAAAGAGCTTCAAAACAAGACTAATATTGTATTTGTAGGACTACCCAAAACTAAGAAAAAGTTGTTTCGAAGAATTGAAAAGAATAGTTTTTGAATGAATTTTAAAAATCTGCAAACCTCCAAAAAAGCAGCCCCTTTTTGTTCTCTCAACATTAAAAAATATCAGGCATAATCTAAAAATATTTTGGTTAGCATAGATTAATGCGGAATTGAATAAGCAAAATTTTTATGTAAATCTGTTTCTTGTAGGTCTACTGGTTAATTTTTAATTGCAGTCTAAACTCTAGTATCTATAATTTTTAATCTGATAATAGTTCAGATGCACGTGAACTCGCACACTACACAAACACCGCATTAAGTTTACAGCAACTTTGTTCATTTTTCCTGGTCCTCTCTTCCAGGTACATTTGATCTTCTTGTTCACATGGCATCAGACTGTAATGTTCCAGAGGAATGGAGTGAAAGAGGACCATGCTACATCCCAAATTCGGAGGAAGTTCGTCTGCGATCGTTTTCAACCATGTATCACAAAGTTGACACTGTAGTAAGCTACAAAACAACATTCTAACTTGATATGCTGTATTTCAGACAATGTTTTGAGAAGCAAGCATGTCATAAAACCCAGTACTGAACAGTTGCAACATGAACTTGTGCAAGAAAAGTTCATTGTGCGTGTGAAGTGCCAATATGTATTTTATGGCATCTTATTTTCTTTTTGTCTAAGTTGTATTTTTCTTTTTACCATGAATTAACAAAAATGGACAAGTGAT
Source organism: Lepisma saccharinum (assembly GCF_977018435.1). NCBI lineage: Eukaryota > Metazoa > Arthropoda > Insecta > Zygentoma > Lepismatidae > Lepisma > Lepisma saccharinum. The sequence goes on from NC_139238.1 coordinate 28,775,622, forward strand.
AATTTTTATGTAATCTACAAGAAATTATTAATGTATAGTCATAGCCCATGATTTTTATATATCTGAAATCACACATTTTCTGTAGTATCTAAATGTAGATCTTGCATATGCAGCCATCTCAAGAATAGACATAGAATCCCAGTTTACAAGGATTTTGCAAGCCTGTGAATTTTTTTATATTAATTTTTTAATCTGTAAATAAATGCATCACAAATATACTCTTTCTTGCATAATGATTTTCCCTTTCTTATTTTAATGACCTATCACTAAGAGACCGAAAGTCCTTTTTTTTTCAACATGGATCATGGAATAAAAAACAACAGTGTTGATAATTATCTTCCACCAACAAGATTACTTGGTTTTGACTTTCCCTTTTTCAAAAATTAACCTTTTTGGTCCCTTTATTGACTAGCAACTAAAGGTTAAAAGATTAAAAATCAGTAACTTTTGTGTGTGAGCATGAGATTTGTTGAACTACGTTTCGAAGGTTGAATTCAGCAGCTTTTAACGTTCTTTTGTTTTAATAGGTATTGCACGGTTTTAGTATGTATATTTTACATCATCTTTCTAGTAAGTGTCTTTTCCTATACCTTTTGACCTAAATCCTCAACCAACACTTTCTCGACGAGGCAACCATGTCAGGTGTCTGGAAACATTGCTTCAATCTGGAGGAGGAGGTAGTATAACCTTCGAAACGTAATTCGACAAATCTCATGCTCACACACACGTAAGTTACTGATTTTCAATCTTTTAACCTTTAGTTGATATTCGATTGTGAGCAATTTGCACATTATCAGTATGTTTATTGACATCTTCCTTGGTACTTTATTGACAAGATATCAAATATTTTGTAGCCTTGTTTTTTTTCCTGAACAAAACATTCGACAATTGTCTATTTGGTGCAGTTTAGAGGAAAGAAAGAGCAAGCGCCTTCTACCTTCGCTGCGTGACAGTATTGAGTGTCAGTGAAATGGCGAAGCCAGGTACAAGTGGCAGCAAGCTATGGAATGTGGTAAGCTGTTGCAAGGAAGATTTCATCGAAACAGATGGTAAGATTATTTGCTGTACTTTACCTTGAAAAACAACATATCAATGATTTTCAAGAAACCGTCAACTTATGGATTTATGATCTTCCAAAATTGATGTTTACTAAAGCAATCCTAGATTTCTCCCAAGAAAAATGGATAGACACAATCTACACTATGAAAGTTCATGGTTGTGCTTCGTAAATACGGTTCAAGTATTGTTTAAGGAAAATTTAATATTTTCACATTTTGTTTTTCTTGTCCAAATAATTTTGAAGGACCACAAAGGTTGCAGCATCTAGGATGGAGATGGTAGCATGTCACTGCTTTTAGTTGCAGTAGTTTCGGCCTCAGTGTCTGGTAGTGTTGGTGGATGTTGATTACCACCTCCATCCTACATGCTACAACCTATGTTAACTTTTCAAACTTGCCACAATATGAAAAAAAAAAATGTTGCAATGGAACTAATTGCATGCATGTAGCCACCACAATAGACCAAACTGAACTAAAAATGTATGTAGCAGTGGTATATTCCTACAACCAGACAAGTAGCCAGGGGGAGGGCTCAGGAGGCCAAGGCCCAGCCCAAAATCCTTCAAATATCTAATTTAAATAGTGTACAGTGGCAGTTAATTTTGCTTAATTGGCGTGATTAAACATCTTGTATAGTAAATTGTATTATATTGAGAAATTCATCTTCAGTTTTTCTACTCCCCCCCCCCCCAATTTTTTACCTTCAGCGGTGCGCAGATGTGATAAATAAATTTCGCTATGGGCCTGCCTACAACCATGCAAAGTCATGTTGAAAATGGGCATATACTTCTTGAAGTTGGGGGAGGGGGATAACAACATATACGAAAAGAGGTGTTCTCTTCACAAAAATTCCAGAAAATTGCTTCTATCATCAGACTAAGGATGCTGGATGGAACAAATTACCGTATTTACGCGTGTATAATGCACACCCTGGTTTTTGATGGGGAAAAGTGACTAACAATTGTATCTTGCATGTAATGCACACTACAATTCAGGTTAAAGAAATGTCTTCCTTAGTTATAGGTCTTAAAGCTGTTGCTATGCTGATCAAGTGTGAATGACATCATGCCTATCCAATGAGTCACCTGTTGCTGTGTGGACCAGGAGGAAATTATAGTCTTGTGTATAAAATTAGTCACCAACCAATGCCACCTCCCCCCACTGTCAGATTGGTGCGGCACTGCTTTTCTCGGTGTTGCAAAACATTCTGTTACAAAGTGAAAAATCATGGGAAATGGCAATTTCACTTTTTAGTGTTTTTTTTAAAAATCTTGTTACTAAAGAAATCCAACCTGGTAATTTGTATTTGCAGCTGTTGATATATACTACATAATGAAAACGTGTATGGTTTTAATGTTTGCTGTCCAAAGTATTCTGTGCATAGTACGCACCAGTTTTAGGGGACAAAAATTTTGGAAAAACTGTGCATCATACAAGTAAATGTAAATCCCAGTCCATCAATTTAGGAAAGAAATGAAAAATATGCTACTAAGTTTAGAAAATTTTAATTCTCATTAAATTTTGGAAATTAGATATTTGTTGCTGGGCCCCCTAATTGTCACATGTTGTGAACATGTGCCCAAGTTCTTTTGTTTTCATTATTATATAAAAATAACACACCACCACAAACATGGTGGGTATCATATATTAAATCACAAAATTTTGGGGCAGAAAATATACTTTTGCAAAATGTATGTTAAAAATAGTAACCATAAATATATTCTTGTATCATTCTAGTATGTAATATCTTCATATGTATATAAATGAACAAAAAAGACAGAACTGAATTATATCTGTAGTTTTTTTTAAAAAAAAGGTTTTAATTGCTGTCACATAGTGGTAGTGGTTTTCTTTTACATCAGCCATCTTAAAAACACAATTTGGGTGGTTTTGTTTGAAACGAGCTACCTGCCAAAGGTTAACAAAGCCAGTGGTCCTTCAACATCAATCAGACAACAAATACAACAACATGCAAATGAGAAACTTGACACAAACAACAAAGATCAGCCATTAACCTTTAGCCTCTGGATGGTCTGATATTTCAAACAGCAACGCAGGACAGCAATTAACGTGTCATTTCTTGTAAACTACACAGTTCTGCTTTTTTTTATCTTTAGTATTCAAACGAAGGTACGACATACTCGAATTACATAATATATCTGTTGTTACTATTATTAACAAGTGAAGTTTGCAAAAGTCTCCACCCATATTACCCCCATATTATGGGTTAGATTTATAAAAGTGGCTATAACTTCTAAACTACTGCATCTTTTTGAAAAATTTAAATTATACAAGCAAGAATAATTGCTTGTAATTAAGCCTCAAGGGGGGGGGGGAGGGTGTAAGGGGTACCTTCCACATAGGCACTCAAAAGTCAACCTCACTTCCACATAGTGCACCCTGGACTAAAGACTAACGAGGCTCTGGCGACCGGCACTGTGGCCAGTATAATTTCGTGTGTGTTGTCCTGTTTTTTGTCCTTGTGTGTGCTGAGTGCCAGTTTACAGCCTCAGCTTTTAACAGAAGTCAGAAGATTTTAAGATTTTTAGTTATGCAACGTTAGAGTTGTTATTTGTAATAAGGGGCTGGCCCCTGTATAATGTGACGGCAGCAAAATAGCCTAAGTGCTGACGCTCCCACACTTTTAAAATTCAAATTCAAATTGAAATTCAAGGTAGGGGGGACAAAAGCCTGATTGTCAAAATTTGCCCAGACCACGTGGTAGCACACAGCAGCAATGAAAGTGTCATTTCTTGAAAACTATACACCATATTTCAGTTGTTTTTTTCTTGTTGATTAGCACACATCTAAAGGTATTATATACTCGAATTACAAAACAATACATCCATTGCTACTATTATTAACAAGTGTGGTTTGAGAAGGCCCTATGGAATAATAAATTGATGATAAAATACTATTTTTGGTTTTTCAAAGGTGCCATTACACATCCTCATAGAGCGGTCTTTTGTCATACTTCCCTCTATATTTGGTCCATTCAGCATCCATAGGGCCGATGCTACAAGCATAAATCTGGACATTGTCCCAAAGCTGCTCTATTAATATTTTTTACTCAGGACGTATTACTTGGATTTCAACGAAACTTTGCACGGTTGGAGGAATGTAACACTGCTACATACCACAATTTTCATTCATTTTGGGTTATTACAGTGGTGTGCCATATGCCAATTTTTTAAAAAAGATTCAACATTCTTCTTCCTTAAACACTATTTGGAGGCACATGTATAAAGTTTACCTCTGCTAAAAGCTCTGTCTTTAAGAAAGAAAACAAAATCAAATTCATCTCTCTGTGACAATTAGTTCTAAACTTTTTTCTTTATTATCTTCGCCACAAGTCTGAAAAGAGTGTACTAAAAAAAGCAACAGCTTCAACAGGAATACAGGCGCACAAGGCTCTGTATGCTAAAGGTTAAGACAATCCACACACAGCAATACAAATGGGATCACTACACTGGAGAGTATGAGACTCACATCATCATCATCTGTGCTTTCTACAAGAATCACACTGATGCCTAGGATGATTTCTGTGCCTACGTAATGCTGCTACTTTAATTTACACAAGGAACAAAATTTTGCCAATTCAATTACCTTTTAAAAACTCTCACCAAAAGAAAAGGTCAGAGTCTATGTGCCCCAGTGTGGTGATGGAGCATTAATACATTCCAGACGTGCAACAGACATAGCCTGCCCTTTCGCTATACACTTGCATTCTAAAAGGAATGACAGGCTATATTCACACCGTCTCTCTTGTGCACTTGTATTGATATCGTTGCTGGTCTTACTTGTACTTATGTCAAATTACCTTGCACTTTTGCTCTTCAGAATTCCACTGAAAAATTCAAATGCACATTGTGGATCTGCTACAAATCTTGAAGTTAGTGACGATTTCCAATCTGAATAGGAAGTGTATAGGTTATTTTTCATTAATTATTTCTATATTACATATTGCAAATATGTTTCCAGTAAATTTTATTACAATGCTACATAATACAAAATTGTTGCAAAAAACATTTATACATGTGAGAAAATGTATATAAAATGTAACTCGCAATATATCTGTGTTAAGGCACACCTTTTAGGTTTGGTACATAATAATAATATACTTAGAAACATATTTTCTCTGATTTTGTTGAAATCATAAACCACCTCTATCAAATTTTTCAGTGTGGCAGGAAGAGTATGCCAATACAGTGTTTCCATGTGATTTGCTCTAACCTCTGTGCATGTTAGGAATTTGAGGTTCTGCTTTTTTGTTCATTTCCTGTAATTGCTCCCTCATAAAAAAGTATATACAAATCATCTGAACTTGCAAATAAGTTAAAATTACTGGCGTACCATTTCCACTTTGTGTGGCTAAGTTATAAAAGGTAAGACATTCGGTCGCTGTCAAATTGTCATTACAGCCTGATGACCGATGAACTATCCAAAAAAGTATTTCAATGGCATCTTTGCTTAGTCCTCGTGTATGTATTTGAATTCCAGTGAATGAAAGTACTGTATTAGACAGAGTGTACTTTTAAATACGTCAAACGATTTTACGCAATGCATGTCACAATTTCAGGAGTTTTTCAACAGGAATTATGCAAGGTGTAGCATAAAAATTTATATCTCTGTATCTACAAATGCTAGTTACAAATTTTAGCTCAATTTTTCCAGTACAGATTAGGTTACAAGCCTATGGCTTCAAAACCAATTTTCATTTATCAAGGATGATAGGGTTCAGAATGGTACCTGCATATTGCCTGATAGGTGTTCCATTCTCACGGCAAGAATTGTGCACTTGCTGCTGATACCTTGAGAGAGAAAAATAAATTCTAATGTAAAAGCAGTCTTTTTTTTTTTTTTTAATCCCCACCAAATATAGCCAGAAGCAAATTAAACCTTAATAATTACTAATAGTATGGCTCAAGACTTGTGTAGCACTCCAAACATTATCTGAGCAGGGTGGCCACTCTAGGATCATGATAAAATTCAAGTATAATTCCCAGTTTTCAAGGTGAACTTTCCAAAAATTCAAAGGTACAAGTAGAAGTTTTCTCTATTTCAGTCTCTCTCCACCCACACAAATATATTACAATAATAACAATATAAAGGGTCTGTGAAATTCCAATTTATCCAAAAATTCTAATTCAATTCAATAAAACTGTACATACGAGGGCATGATGAAAAATAATGCCTCAGATTTTTTTTATTGAAAAATGGTTGAATTTATTTGAATACAAGAAATTCAGGTAACTTTCTAGGACTTATTGTCCATATCTACACATTTATTTTTACACATAATTGCCTTGGCGATGAACATACGTCTACCAACAGAGACCAGTTTCTTAATGCAGTCACTGTAGAACTGTTGGTCTTAACGACAGAGCCACAGCCTCACTTCTGTTTGCACTGCATCAGAATCGGAATCAAAGAGAACTTCTCTCAAATGTTCCTTAAGGTATGGAAACAGATGAAACTCAAAATGAGTTCATCGACATGATTCCGATGAAATCAATCAGTTGCAGTATGCGACCTTCCACTACGTTCCCTTGTCACACACATTGAGAGTTCCTTGGCTGGGGCTTTCATTATGAGCACGAACAGCCCAATAGTTAAGTACTGAAAACTGTACAGTCATCCTCATAAAAAAAACCTTCATTCTCCGATCAATGTCAATTGGAAACACATTTTCTGCAGTTAAAAACTCGATCACAGTCTGTTGAATACCATGCATGGTTGCTCAAAATGCATTTACACCATAACAAAAAAGATAAGAGGAGGCATTACTTTTCACGTATATATATATATATATATATATATATATATATATATATATATATATAATGGATAAAAGCAAGGGGGGCCAAAAGGGCTAAGTAAAAATCAAAGAAGGTAAAAGGAAACACTCACCAGATAGTAGAAAAATTCAAAATTTTCGCTATGAATGATTTTTTTTTTTTTTTGATGCTATGAAATTAGCGAAAATTTTGAATTTTTCTACTGTCCGGTGCGTGTTTCCTTTTACCTTCTTTGATTTATTTTATTTATATATATACAATTTAAGGTGAGGAGCTTATATTTGCCACTTCACATACTTAAGACTCGAAATGCATCTACAAACAAACGTCACAAATGTTACTTATCTACGATAAGTTGTTAATTGTATAAGAATTTTAAACTCAAATTTACCTTGGCAACTTCAAGATATCTTATAATCTTCAGTCTGTCAGATAGATTGATCTGCAAAGACACTAACAAAGTAAAAGGGCAGATAATTTTGTTGATAAAAATAGAAACTAAACTGTCAAAACATGCCTCACGATATTTATAAATATTAAAAATTCAATGGGATTCGGATTTGAGACGTAATTTTTCACGCCTTCGGAGAGAAATTCACATAGAATTCCTATTGAGCAGCCACCCTGCTTAGTCACAGTATGTTAAAAAAAATTGACATGTATATCACATTCTGACATTAGCAACGTCACCTAAATGTAACACGTCTCAGCATTTTAAGGGTTAATGGTCACTCTAAAGCTCATTGCTGTATTTGCTCTCAAAAACCCTCCCCTATTTCAAGAACTATACTTCTCTTAAATGCAGGGCTAGAAAAATCCCAGTCAGCTGGTCGCCAAGGTAACTGAAAATTTCATCCTGGTGACTGATGTTTTGTTGTAATATTGCCATTTTTTAATTTGTATGTACAAAATTTTGAAGATTCTAAGTTCAGTATTTTTTTAACAACGCTGTGCACATTCCACAGAATCAGTAACAATTTCTTACTCGAGTACTTAGAAAAGAATTAATCAGTGAACTGCAAGAACAAAAGTATGTAACTTTAATGTTGGATGCATCAACAGATAAATCCTCCATGTGCTGTGAATATATGTGTGACTCCCATGCATACCCAACAAAAAATTCGGTACTAATCTGATATTCCCCGGACAGATTTCTTTATTTTTACAGAAGAAACTACTTACGGTAATAAGTTCCTGTAGCATTATCTAACATCTGGAAGCAGGCACGTATCCAGGAATTCCTTTCGGGGGGGGCTCAACACCATTTTTTAAGGGGTATAGTAAGAACCTCACAATTGTATGTTTAAGACCAGTGGTGGCAATTGGGTTCCAAAACGGGGTAGGGGGGGGTGCGGAGGGCGTTGCAAGGAAAGTTTAATTTCTCTTGGTAGCCAAGGCTTAACATTAAGAGGCCATAATTTTGAAGCAGAAAAAAAAAATGGGGAGCAACTATCCCTTAAATCGTTGCCACTGTAAGGCTATCATTTTAATCAGAACGTGAAATCGGAACATTTCTTACCACTCGACTCCTCTGTTTCCATGCATTAATAATGTGTGCCGGAACCATCTCAGTATGTGTGTCTGTCCATTTCTTCTCATCAGGTATAAAAAACATCTATGGTATCTTTGAGTGTTTTTACGAAGCTGTTACACATGCACGGGATGGACAATCCACTCGACAACGCGGGATTCAAATTGTGGGTTGCGAACTGGACGCAGACAGCTCTCGAATATTTCTCTCTGATTCGAGCCTGAACACCACTAACGTGTCTTGTCCTCCCATTTTTTCAGCTCTTATAAAAGCCGAAACCTACCAAATTGTTCAGATTCAGGCCTTAGCTCTCACAAGTGTTAAAAAATGCCTGTCACAGCTTCCGCTGTCTTGTTATACAGCGTGTCCACAAAAACACTCCTCGATTTTATTTGGTTATAAAATGAAAACTTTGAGGAATATTGTGTTCATTTTTTGAGTAAACGTGCAAAAACTCATAAAGTTTCATGTGACTGAATTTCATTACAGACACTCAATGTGTGCCCCACCTGTCACACGGCAAACATCTAGGCCATAATCGAGCTCATTCCAGACTCTGGAAAGCATATCGGGCGTGATTGTGTTTACAGCTTCTGTGATTCTGTCCTGCAGAATTTCAATGGATGCAGGTAGTGGAGGTACGAACACTATGTCTTTGATATACCCCCACAAGAAAAAATCGCAAACACTAAGGTCCGGTGACCTAGGAGGCCAGGGAAGAAACACCTGATCATGGCGTCCAGCACGACCTATCCATCTGTTTGGCAGGACCTCATTGAGAAAGTTACGGACGTTACGATGCCAGTGCGGTGGTGCCCCATCTTGTTGGAAAAGGTAGTCACCTACCTCAGTAAGTTGAGGCATCAACCAGTTTTGTAACACATCCAAGTAACTGTCGCCGGACACAGTTTAGGCTTAAACAAAAGTAGTTTTTTATATCATGAAATTCTCAGACTGCATATACGAAATTTAGTTCTCGCAAAACTAAATCATCACTCAAAACTTTGATTTTCAGTTGATCTATGCAGTTTAATATCCGGTACTGATGAAATATTCACTTTAGAGAGAGAGAGAGAGAAAGAGAGAGAGAGGCCTTGATCTCTTCGGCCCTCGAACCGAGCTAGCACTACTCTGAGGCCCCGGAAGTTCTGCTGTAGTCAATGTCTTCATTTTCGAATCACTATATCTTATAAAGCAACCAGAGGACGCTGACTGATCTGATCACCAATCGACTGTATGAATTGTCACACTTACCTCTGAAATCTCATTAACCGATTCTTTGTACAGATCAATCGAAAAATTGAATCGGCGTATTTATATCCTCATTATATTGTAGAACGTTCTGCAGATAAAACAATTCGTTAATATCGCCAGTAATTGACTCCTTCTCTCATTCAAGAACGTACCCTCTCCCGCCTTCCAGAGATTAGAAATTACAACGAATCGCCCTACGTGTGGCTCTACCTTTGTTGTGCAGCTTCCAAATGCTGACAAGTCTCTACATAGTCCTCAAGTGCGCTGAGACATTACCGAAAGCGCAAGAAAAGTGTACGTGCAATATTACCAACAACAGGGTTATATAACATTCTCCGTCTTGCCTCGATACTTGTCTATCTCCTTAAATCATCGTCACATTATTCAAAAAGCCAAAAACCTAATTTTATCTAGTGTAAAATAAAAAAAAAATCCTGGGGGGGGGGTGGCTCGAGCCACATCAACCCCACCTTGGATACGTGCTATTAACAATAACAGGGTTATAGAACATTCTCCATCTTGTCTCGATAATTATTTCTCCCAAATTATCATGACATTATTCAAGAAGCCACAATCCTAATTTTATCTAGTGTAAACAGAAAAAAAATCCTGAAGGGGGGCTCAAGCCTCCTGATTCCCACCTTGGATACGTGCTATTGACAATAATAGGGTTATAGAACACTCCGTCTTGTCTCGATAATTATTTCTCTCAGATTTATAAATTTATTATCTTCACATTATTCAAGACGCCAAAAATCTAATTTTATCTAGTGTAAATTTAAAAATTTCCTGAGGGGGGGGGGGGGCTCGAGCAACCTCATCCTCACCTTGGCTACGTGCTATTAATAATAACAGGGGTATAAAACATGCTCCGTCTTGCCTCGATAATTATCTCTCTCCTTACATTATTTTCACATTATTTAAGAAGCCAAAAACCTAATTTTATCTAACGTAAAGTGAAAAATTTCCTGGGGAGAGGGTCAAGCCCACTGTGCCCCATCTTGGATACGTGCTATTATCAATAACAGGGTTACGGAACATTCTCCGTCTTGCCTCGATAATTATTTCTTTCCTTAAATTATTGTCACATTATTTTATTTCACACCACAAGAAACAAAAAAACCTCATTTTATCTAGTGTAAACCTAAAACTTTCGGGGGGGGCTCGAGCCCCTTAAGCCCCCCCTCTGGATACGTGCCTGTCTGGAAGGTGTTTTGTGTGATGTGGGAATGTTTCATAGCGGAAATTCATGTTCTTTGTTGAAAATTAATTCTCCGACCCACGAACCATTGACGTGTGGTTAGGTTAGGCAAACATAGTTAAAATTTCGTGTCGTGGTAGTATCAGGATCTAGAAATTGCAAAATACTTGCGAACCATTGACGCTAGCCCCACGAAGCATTGACGTGTGGTTAGGTTAGTTTCGGTTAGATTAGGCAAACATAGTTAAAATTATGTGAAAAATTGCAATTACTTTGATCAAAAAAATGTGAATACACCTTAAAGAATGTTCCGCGAAGCAGGCAAGTAGAAATGTCAAAAATTGACAAAACGAAGAAGTTATAGGTGTCCGGGGAATATCAGATTTTTACAAAAAATTCTGATAAATCGGCCATATTTCTTAAACTACAGTAATACATCAATGCATAGCCTCTCAACACAGTGGTAAATTTATACCTCTAAAAATTGAAAGCTCAAAAAAATGTATACATATGCAAGATGTATTTTATTTTCATTAGCTTTACCTCCTGGTGTCTGGCCCTGAAGATTTTTTGAGCACTGCTTAAATGTCAAGAATGTCCAGGAAATAAACAGAATCCATTGTATTGTCTGGTAACAGTTCATTATATCGGAGACACTTTTAAATTGGATATTTTGTTTTGCATGGTTCGTACTTACCAATTGTGTATTGCAGAACATAGTTCAAGGTGCTATTATGCTTTTTACACGAAAACAAACACAATTTTTCACATAGAGAGTAGTTTTTGTTATTCCTTTTTTCACTTACATAACACACAATATGGCAGGCAGAGGTTGACTAGTGTTGTAGGTATGCAGTGTTTCCAACCTTCTTCACCGAAAAATACCTACCATCGTGTTCGTCACGTGTGCAAATTGTACATTATGCACGGGTAGCTGACGGATAGCCCCACGAAAGCAATGCCACTTGTGCGTCGGTGAGATATTTCTCTTGAAAAATACATGATTTCCCGGTCAAATAGATTCCACGATGAAAGAAAATACCTCGACGAACGTTGGAAACCTTAGAGAAACTCATTTCCGTAAGTAGTTTCGGTATAATTTAACAATACAGGGAATTTATCCAATTTGTTTGAAATTTGGGATACTTACTAATTTGGGCCTTGTAATCACGAATCTGCACTTAAAATTTGGCACTCAGGTATAAATTTGGTGCTTCTTTGGGGGCAGGTGAATCCGGGCAATTTCTAACATGCCTTTCATAGGGACTCTATAGATAAAGGCGGTGCCGCGTTAGCGGTTGGGGGCGGTAGGTCAATTACCCCAGGGGCGGAGCCCGGAATCGGTGGGAAATTTGGAAATAAAGGGTGTAGAAATAAAAACTTAATTTAGATTATTTTGCTATTTCCACGTGTGAGCGCCAAATTTTAACTGCAGATTCGTGATTAGGGGGCCAAAATTAGTGAGTATGCCGAATTTCAAACAAAATGGAGAAATTCCCGGTATTGTAAAATCGCTCTGTAGTTTCTTCTGTAAAAATGAAGAAATTGTATCCGATATATTGAACTGTTACCTTTTGTCTTTAACAGAGATTCAGTTTAAAAGTATTTTCAAGGGTTCTTGATGTCCAAAATTATTTTTAAAAAACACTGTATTATCCTTCAAATACAGCACATGACCAATATTGGTAGCACATTACAGATTTACATGGCATCAGTCATCTCATTATGGTCCTTTGATAATTTCTTACATATTCTTCTCACCGAAAAGATGCTTTCTGGCAAACATTTAATGCTGCCTTCTACCAGTTATGTTTAACTCTTGGACAATGGTGTACTGGACCCTTCTTCCTTGAACTTAACTTAGTCAACAAAGCCTACAATTATCCTTCATTGCTTACTGTCATCAAATGTGAAACACTTAATTTTTCGATCCATAGCCTATCTTTTTAATTTCTGAATTTAGTTTTTCATTTTGCTATCTTTGCTCGAAGCTTGTTGGCCGAATAAAAGCTTATATTTAGTCTCTCCTAGTAAGAGCTTGTATTTAGTCTCCTTCATTTTGTTTCGTGATCTCATGTTCAACATTAGCTTTCTTGTATACTTACATGATATACACCTAGAATTATTAGGAGATTTACCTACAATTGCACAGTTTTTGCTAAAAATCATATCGTCTACAATCCTTGCACTTGACTGTTGGACAGAAGAAAATTCAGTTACAGTTCCAACACCTTTACACAAAGTAAGTAGCTGCGTTTCCTGCAATATATCTTGGGCTTGACATATACTTTCAATGCATTCGATAATTTTAATCCTTTTATTTCTTGTGTACACACTGCAAGAGATTGTTTTATCACTTTCACTCTTAAACACTACTGACTTCTCAACGTATAAACTAGTTACTCCACCGAGTTGACATTTCATAAATGCAATAATATCAGGACATCTTTCAATTTCATGTCTTCCCCAAAATTGTGTGGGCAAAGTTAGGTTTTCTTTAAGTGAGGAAACTGACAACCTTTCAACAAATGCTACAGTGTTCTTTGACTTTTTTGCACATGGTTCACGAATTTTCCTGCATTCTCTCTCTTTAGAAACATATTCTGATATGTATTTTGAAACATAAGGAAACTTCGTAGGCAGTGCGTCCTTTGTCAACATGGGCTTCCCCCTTGGCGTTCTTACTTCCTTACCATTTATTATATGAACATAATCTCTGATAATGTATTGTTCTTCAAAATGCAATTCACAAACAGCAGATGTGTGACTAAGTTCTTTGTCAGCCCTGGAAATTGCTCGATTCCACACAGCTAATCTATCCTTTTCTCTTGGAGCAGCAAATATTGAAACAGCATTTTTTCCTCTACTCGAACGATATCCACTAAAACAGCCAGGCACAAAACAGTGGCGATTCTGTTTTCGATACATGGCGAAAACAAATTCTGTATATATATTCTGCAGGCTCGATCGGTATTGTTTGTGTTCTCGACAGAATTCTCTCCTTAAATTTCCTCTCGCATCGATTTCGCGCAACGCTGGGTCATCTCTTGTCGCACAACACTTGAGCAACATTGTGTTCTGACGTCACGGATGAGGGCTTTTTCATTTTAGGCCAAATGCCTACGTTGTTAGATTAGGCTAGCTATGTTTAGTTCTCTTAGCCTAATTAATAATTTTTCATTGTATTTATGCTAATGGAACCTAACATAACAGACCTAACCTCGTACGCATACTTCGTATTGCACATGGTACACAGATTAGAAATAGACATGGTATTCTTGTTTGTCCCGTGCCATACAACAAAGGGTAAAGAGGGCACAGAAAGCCACATGTGGGAAGATGACAGGAAAATAATTTGCCATTTACAATTAACTTTTTAAAAATTTACAGACAACTATATGTGTTATCCTTATATATGGCATTGCGTTAATTGACTAAATGTAAAGCACCATTGGCGAAGTTCGAAAAATTTCCTATAGATGGTGCATCAATCAAAATTTGTTCGAAAAACCATGTTGTGACTTGTGAGAGTAAATTTTAAGCGTAGATAAGATAAATAGCCAAAAGAAAAACAAAGGGTACTATTTTGTTGTTACTGAAAAAAAAAATGGTAAGTACATTCTGATCAATTTTGTGGTTGCCCAGGCAAACATAACTGTGAAGGTTAGTTTAGTTTGCGTCCAAGGACTACCCGTGTGTACAAATTACAGTACATGGTAATGTAGGACATGTCATACAATACTAGATTAATAGATTTTACAAATACAACATATATAGCCAAAATTTGTAAAAAATTGGGTCTTACCCTGGTATTATATCAAAATCACAAAAACAATATAACCTGAGAAGATATAGAACATTACAGCCTACTTCTAGGTGATACTAATTATCCACCTTCATTTGACATTTAATTTTACAAGAATAATATGTGATTATACTACATTATGTACATTTGTCTTATGTAAAAGTCGCTTCTATGTATTCAGCTATAGAATAAAAAACGTGCTTCAGAAGCACTGATTTTATCTTGTGCTTGAATATCATCAATTTTGGTTCTTTCCTCACATCTTGTGGTAGTTTATTGTAGAGATCTATGGAAGAGTTTCTTACATAAGTTAAGGCGGCAGTGTTTTACATGTGAAGTTTGTCTTTATTTCTTGTGTTTAGGCCATGTATTTCCTAATTTGTGGCAAAGTTGGAAATATTTTGCTTAACATAAATTAAGCATTCATAAATGTATATGCAGGGGAGAGTTAACACATTAAGTTGGTAACAGTTTCATAGATCGGAGACACATTAAAATCGGATATTTTGGGTTTCGCGTGGTTCGTACTTACCAATTGTGTATTGCGGAACATAGTTCAAGGTGCCATTATGCTGTTTACACAAACAGAAACGCAATTTTTCACATTCGGAGTGCTTTTTTAAATTTTTTTATTCCTTTCTTCGCTTCCATAACGCACATTATGGTGGGCACATCTTGACTCAAGTTGTGGGTATGCAGTGTTTCAACCTTCTTCACCGAAAAATACCTACGGTTGTGTTCGTCACCAATGGAAATTATACATTGGTAGCTGACGGAGCCCCACGAACCATACACGGATAGCCCCACGAACTATTATGCACGGTAACTGACCGATAGCACCACAAAACATTTTAGGTTTGGTTACGTTGGGCAAGCATAGTAAAAAGAAAGGGGGGGATTGAAACACTGACAGGGGCTTACGTCATCAAATGTTCGCAGCATCCGGTTGTCGTGGGGCAAGCAAATGAAAGCAATGGCAATTGTGCGTCAGTGAGATATTTCTCTTCAAAAATACATGATTTCCCGGTCAAATATATTCCACGATGAAAGAAAATACCTCGACGAACGTTGTAAACCTTGGAAAAACTCATTTCCGTAAGTAGTTTCTTGTGTAAAATTGAAGAAATGTGTCTCTGATGTATGAAACTGTTACCCATTAAGTTTCCGGAAAAGAGTTCTACATGAATAAGTTTTCTTTACTCCAGCTATGATTCTTATAGCTCTTTTTTGAAGCGTAAAAAGGACATTGGAGTGGCCCTTGTTACCCCAAACCATAATCCCGTATCTTAGTAAAGCATCAAAGTTTGCCATATAAAGGCACTTTACAGTTTGGGTGCTTGAGATGTCTACCATTTCTCGAAGGGCATAGCACACACTACTTAATTTTGATTGTAGCATGTTTATGTGTTCTGTATAGCTAAGGTGTTTATCCAGAATGATACCCAGAAATTTTGATTTTTTTTAGGCTCTAGTTGTGTATTCCCAGATATAATACCGTGATGCTCAGCATCTTATACAGAGAGTTTCAAAAGTTGCACAATCCAAACTTTGAAAATATATATCATGAAAATCGTAAGAGATATTTACACCGGGTTTTCTGCACTAAACTAATCCTGCAGGCTATCACTGGGTTCATAAATTTATGTTAGCATTTATCTAAATAAAAGCAATTACATTATTTTAAAAGTCGTTGTTAATTTGCGGAAAACATCTGAGAATTGATTTTCAACAATAAATACTAACTCAAACAATTTGTGGGATCATTTGTTGGTGTTTGACTGGTTTTAAAACAGTTGCTTTGTGAGGTACAGCAGAAGCAGGGCATTTTTATTGGAAAACCTCTTGCACATGAGTGTAAGAATGAGTAGTAAATACTCTTTAGCAATGCACACGCACTGCTCCAATGAATACGCCATGCTGAATCAATTTTTAAAAAAGCAGGCACAGTAGGAATGATAGTGAGCCAAGGGCAGCCTAGTATTCTCTCAAGAGTCCAATTTCGGCACGTAAATGTATAGCCAATACTTAGACACATGTTGCATACAAGTATTGGCAATATTTCAACCTTCTAGTGTTGACATATACGGATAAATGTACCAGAAATGGCACTTTTCACTCAACCCATAAAATCGCCAGTCAAAAATTCATCAAATGTTGCACATAACCAATATTGGTCGCAAATGACAGACTCACATGGCATCAGTTATCAAATGTCTAATTATGACCCTTCGATGATTTCTTGCATATTTTTCTTACTCAGAAGTTCATTTCTGCAAAAATTTGAATGGTACTTTCCGTCAGTTATTAATTTATATAATTTTCTGTACGGAGTGAACTGATAATTTTAAGCATTGAAAAATATCTCGATGGATGAGGCTTTATAATGCAGAAAACCCGGTGTAAACATCTCTTACAGTTTTCATGATATACATTTCCAAAGTTTGGATTGTGCGACTTTTGAAACTCTCTGTATAAGATGCTGAGCATCACGGTATTCAAAACATTGCTAAATTGTTTGAGAAAGCAGGAAATGGGATGTTGGGGGACAAAGGGTAAGAAATTGTTACTGACTCTATGGAATGTTCACAACGTTGATAGGAAAAAAAAATTGCTGACTTACGATGTACTGCAATTTGAACTTAGAATCATCAAAATTTCGTACATATTACAGCAAATGATCACAGTCGGCAGGCTGAAATTTTTAGTCGCCATGGCGACCTGGCAACCGGAATTTTTCGAGCCCTGATAATGAAGCAAAATAGCCTGGTGGGACATAAAAAAGTCTCAAGATTTTGAACACAACAATGTCTTCTTTTTCTGTTGCTCAGTGTGTTGAAACTTTATATTTCTCTTTCCTCCCATTTTTTATTCAATGACTCATTTTTCGCAATCACAAGTCTTCAAAATAATATTGTCAAGTTTACTGTATTTCACTGCATAATCATCACTTTTTTTTCAATAAGAAAGCAGGTGTGACCATTATGTGAAGCTTTTTTTTTTCACCACAATTACTCATACTTACTAGGTAATCTGTCTGTGTGCAAGATTGTAAAAAATGCATGTATACCAATATTAGTTCCGAACTAAACAGTCAAAACTTGCACCTCAGAATCATACTAACTGGAATTGCTTTAGTGGAGTTGCCAGCATAAGCAGGGTTGACCTGGGTGGGCCCAGCCCAGTTTTCCCCAAGTTTATTTTTTTTCTTAGAAAAACTCAGTCACAAAGTGCGTTTTTACAGAAAATATTGTAAATTCTTGCTTTAAATACTTGTGAGCTTCTACGTTTGTCAAAAAATTTTGGAAAACTTGTAAAGAAAAGGCTTAGCGAAGCTTATAATACTAAAAATAATGAATGTAATACAAATCACAATGGGTTTTTAAGGCTATTTTCCTCAAATGTTGCTAGAAATGGACTTTTAACACAAATAAAAAAATATTATATATCCAAGAAAGAAAAAAGAAAAAGTATCATAAATTTTTAGATAAATCGTTTGCATTGATTGATGTAGCATACTTGCACAAAGTTTATAATTTTGAAATGTAGCACTTTGGTTATCAGTCACTTCTTTATGTGGGGAAACCATAGTGGCACATCATAGTTTCAACTGTGATGATCAATTGATACAATAAAGTTTTGCATGTTTAAGCATTACAAGGGAAAATCGAGTACATTTTATTGAAATGTCGTTAATCGTGGTATATGGGTTTGCGTATGCAAAATAAATGTTATTTATGTCTGGTTAGGAGCTCCATACTCATGTAAGTCATACACCTTCATAATCTATCACAATTTCAGCTTTGTGCACAAAACTTAAAGGAGCATTATGGGTACTTTAGTATTATATGGACTTCCTCATTTGTCTACGTTAAATTTTAGGTTAGGTTAAGTTAAGTACAATTTTGTCGATCCTGAAACTGGGGCCAATACTCAGAAGGTAAAACGGATGTAATCGGGTAGTCTGTGTAATACTAAAGTACCACATTATGTACTTGCACTATAATTTGACAATTAAATTATCAAATTATGATGCATGAGTCGTTAAGAGTCTATGGGCAGAGAGGGATAAGTCATCTATTTAGTAGCCATGATAACTGCTGTAAATTTAGAATCATTTACATGAAATTATTTCTGCAGCTAGAAAACTTGTGAGCAAAATTAGACAAATTGTTTCAAGATGGTGGAATGGTGGATGAAAAACTGATTTTGCTATGCTCTACATTTTTATTTTATTTTTCGAAAACATTCTAGAAATCATTTTCAGAGTATAAGGAATTGGTAACAGTTCGTTATACCAGAGACACTTTTCTTCAAATTTACAGGAGAAACTACTTAGGAAATCAGTTTCTGTAGCATTGTCGAAGTTCTTCAAGGTATTATCTTTCATCTTTCAATCTATTTCAGCCGGAAATCAATCCCCGTTGCTTCAATTTAAGCAAAAACGTAACCACGCCATTTTTTAACTATGTTTGCCTAACCTAACCTTCTGTGAATAGTCGGTGGGGCTATCCAGGAATGGTTTTTGGGACTATTCGTGGATCGTTATACGATCTCAAATTGTTTTTGGGGCTATCCGTGAATGTTTTGTGGAGCTCACACCATGACGTGCATTCCGTAACACTTCGAGGAATGGCTTATTTTAGTGTAAAAATGTTTCTAATCATGTGAAAACCTTAATGGCACCTTCAAATATGTTCCATAATACACAATTGGTAAGTACAAACCATACGAAACACAAAATATGATTTTGAAGTGTCTCCGATATAACAAACTGATACCAAGGAATTAAACTGAGTTATTTTAGAAATTCCATTGGTCCGCAATTTTGCAGCAAAACTATTAAAACAATATTTTATAGCTTAGGAGGGGAATGGTGGGAAAATCACAGTTGTTTTATTTATGACAAACTGCCATAAATGCGAAGCTTTTTAGTTGCAAGATAACTTGAAGGCTTGGTCTCACACTGTGACGTGCGGTGACGTCGACACTTGGGGTAGCAATCAGTGGCGTGATCAAGGGGTGGGGGGGTTGGTGTGGGTCATACCCCTTCCCCTTTAGGCCCAGTATTCCTAAAAATAGAACGTCAATAACAGGAAAAGATTGCAAAATGATGAATGAGTACTAAAAAAGTACACGTAACCCCCACCCCCATTCGAAAATAAAATAAAAATGATTTGACTACTAAGCCAGAGATCCTGAGTTCGAATCTTGGCTTGGCCTTGGGTATTCTTTGAGTGTGTCCCTTCATAATTTATATTGTATCATCTTCGCGATTAGCCAGAAGTGGCGGAAAAGCGAAGTAAAATAAACCAAATCAAGCAATCAATCAATGATTTGACTTGAATTTTGTTACTTAGCATCGCTTTTTAGTCACATTTTGTTAATTGCGAAGATGATACGATAAATTAATGAAGGGACAAACACAAAGAACACCCATGCCCAGGTCGGGGTTTGAACCCGGAACTCCTGGTGTCGTAGCGTGTTGTGATAACCATTCCCCCACGGTTGGTTGATTTGGTATTTTAAGTCCACTTTATGTACAGAAACAAAACAGGTAACAAAACACACTTTTTGTAGTTTCTTCAATAATATTCATTTGTCTTTTCGAGTTCTGAGATACATTTTTCATTTCAAATTATTACATTATTCACTGCAGAGTACAACACAGGAACAAGAATGCACGCTCATCACAGGTTCGAATCCCGGCCTGGATTGTTTGAGGTCCCTTCACCAGTTTCATCACTCATCCTCATTTTCGCGATAACCAAATGTGGCAGAAAAGCGAAGTAAAATAAACGAAACCAACAACAATATGAACGTGCGTTCTCTTGCCCAAATAAATACATCCGTTGGAGGCCAAGAGATTAGTATATTTAAATAAAACACTACTAAAACGAGAGTGAGAGAGAGCCTGAGCACATATTTGTAATGTAATCATTATATTCCATATTTGAAAAAAAATATTTAAAAAAAATTAAAGATAACATAACATTATTTATTGTCTGCACATAACACGTTTCCATTTCATAAATAATAAAACTACATCCCATATTATACATAATGTGTAAAAGGATTAGAGGATTTACAAAGAAATCGAAGGGAAACCAATCCCCTATCTGTCCTATAGGAGATAGACTGGGGGACCTGAAACCATGGGCTTTCAACCATTGCAGAGGGTGCAAGGGAGGTAGAGGTAGAAATATTCCTTTTCCTTCGGCCGGCCGTTTCTACCTGGAAACTGGTCAGGCGGAAGAAGAGCAAGCTAGGGTATCCAGCCAGCTTGCTTTGCCCGCGGATCACACCGATGGACGAGAAGCGCGTGGAAAAGAAAGTGTTGCATATGAACTGTGGCTTTAACAAGACAATAAATATTGGGATTTGAAAATAATTACAGAATGAGATTGATTAATCTATCTCTGCTAGACTAGCTACTCCTCAGTGCACGTCACTGGTCTCACATTGTATTTGAGAAGAAATGGTCATCTTGTTTAAAGATAGTAGATGACAAACTGGTTTAACATGTCTTGTGAGAACTTTAAATTATTGTCATATTTGACTAGGTTATATTTTCATAGATTAATAAACACAAGTCTCAGCAATGTTAGGGCATCACTTAAGTTTTCAGTTTTTAATAAAATCTCTGTAATGCAGTGTGCATTTTAGGAAGGGTGGGGTAAGTTGCCAATTTTGAGACCACAATAACTGCAGCAAATTGATAAATTTTTAACTGGAATTAATCACAACTAGATACACCTCGGGAATGATTTTGTTTTGCATTTGCATTTGTTCAAAGCATTTCAAGATTGTAGATGAAAAAATTATTTTTCATATGATGAGATAGATTCCAAATTCTGATGATACTTTCAAATGTCTAAACTACATTCTTGGAGATTAAGAAAGGAAACTCTTTTAAGAATTTTAGGGCATCATGTAAGCTATAGTTTGACATAAATGTTTTGAAATATAGTGCATATATATATGGGGAACATGGGGGACCAAATTGAGGGTCACCGATGTTTTGACCATTGAAATTGCCATTTTCATAACAGCCACATAATTTTGAAGTTGTATTACGTATTCCATTTGGACGAAATCAACCAGACAATTAAATATGGCAAATTTATAATTTGACATGGTGTAAAAGATTGTTTACAGAACGTTCCGGGAAAAAGAAGCAAAAGGAATCGAAACACCCCTTTTTGAAATAATAGACTGAGTCCGGTACACAAAGGGAAGGAAGCGCTCGTGGAGTTGGCGCGGAGATTTTGACTTGAAGGTGGTCACGCAATTCAGTGCTCTTTCTGTTGAGTTTTGCATGCCTCAGGTGACATTTTCTTGGCGAAGTGGTAAAGTAGTCTCTTCAGTCGGAAGACCACGCTAGTCTGCCGTTGTTTGCAGAGGCACAAGAAACGTTAAATCGGCATTAAGGCTCTCCAGAAAAGAGATGGTGCGGAAGTGAACTCACTCTGCAGCAGTTTAGCAGATTTTCAGTCAGTGACGCCGAGGTTGCAGAGAAGGATTTTCTCCAGCGACAAGACACCAAGGATCGTCGGGAAAAGAAAACAGAACAACGAGGATTTTAGTGAAGTGATCCCCAGTGTCGAGAGCTCTCGTGTTTTAACCCCCACAAGCTTGATCTTCTGATGAAAAAAATCCCACTAAAGTTTGAAAAGCGCTTATGTTTTCTAAAGGCCGGCCATGTAATCGTGAGTAAAAAGGTTAAATTTGTTCTTCTTTATAAATATATGTGAGAGTGGTTTTGTCTTATATTTCTTCTTCCGAGATAATCTAAAGTACTGGCGTCAACTCTTGTATTGGGTTTACTCATGTAAACCAAGAACCACCAGCGAATCAGTGTGTACCTTTAATTATTTTTTTGTGAAGTTTTTTCTTAGTTTTCTTCTGTAATAAAAGAAAGTAAAGGTAATTGGTTATTCTTTCCTTCAAACATTGAAATCTATAATAATAGTTGAAATCAGTTTCTCAACCGGACTGTAGTTAAAAAGCAAAGCTAAGTCTAATAATAATAATAATAACAACGATAAAATCACGTTTTATCGTTATATGGTGCCGAAACCCGGGAGTTGCCTTAGATTGTCTTGGTTAAAGAAAAAAAATGAAAGGGGTAACATACATTGTGTTGCGTCGTTGTCGGCGATGTTTATGTAAATATTGAGTGTTGCAACCTGCGTTCGTGTTTGTCGGCAGCATGGCTCGTACAATACAGAAAGCTCCTTGTTGCGGCAGATTGTTGATTTCAGACGCTGCTGTACAATGTTCAGACTGTAAACAATGGGTGCATAAAGACTGCGTTGAGAGAGATTTTTCCTGCAAGCAGTGCAAGAACGGAGCTGGAAATGAAGTTCATGATAATGAAAAAATAGACGAAAAAAAAAAACAGGGTGTTTCGAAAGAAAGCGACGAATTTGGTTGTCAAGTTGACGTTGGTCGGAGAAAGGAAAATGATGTCTTGAATTCAATTTTGTCATTTATGGAACAGAGTAGACTAGCGCAGGAGAACTTATGCCTAAAATGGGAAGAAAATAAGGAACAAGATAGGCCGAAGTGGGAAGAAAATAAGGAACAGGATAGATTGAAATGGGAGAGATTATACGAGAAAATGGAACAAGATAGGTTAGAACGGAGACAGAAAGAGGAAAAAGATAGGCTCGTGCAGGAAGACTTATACAGGAAATTGGAGCAGAAACAGGAACAGAATAAATTGGAACTCAAGGAAATAATAAATGCTTCCATGCAAAAAATAAATGACAAGATGGATGGAAGATTAGTCATTTTGGAAGTGGAAGTCACTAGGATAGAAAACATGGAGGACGTTATTCAGGATAAAAATGCATCATGTCACTCCGTGATAGATGAAGTAGATGAAGTGAAATATGATTGTAATGAGGTCCGTGAGAAGAGCGAAATGATAGAGGATAATTCTGATGAAGTACAACTGGCTATAGAAAATGAACAAAGAGAGACAGATTGGAAAGTACAGATTCAAGAGGATCAAGTTTGCGTGTTGGGAATGAAAAGGCAACAAGTTGAAGATGAGTCACTCGGAATACAGCAATCTCATGAAGTGATAAGCAAAGAAGAAAATTTTCATGGAAAATCCCAGAAAAGTGATCTGTGCCCTAAAGTTAAACAATGTATAACTTTAGACATGACGATACCAGAAATGACTCTGATCAGTGGAAGGAAGAGAAGTAAAATGAGGCTTATATATATTTCGGAAAAGAAAAAGAAAATGAAGAGAAAGAAATTGAAAGCTGTAAAGAAAATTGAAGAAGCGTCAGTGAAAGCGAAGAAGAAAGTTCATAAAAGATCTAAGAATGTCAGCGCAGAACGAAAAGACACAAGTATGAAAGAGATGAAACCAGAAAAGAGAGCAATGCATTCATCTGATGAGCGTGAAAGGAAGTCCAAAAAGAAACGAGACAAGAAGAATCAGAAGAAAGTAAGGAAGAAAGTTGCTTGTGATGATTCTCATAGTGAGGAAAATATACTAACGGGCAACAAGAAACGAAAAGAAAAGACTTTAAGAAAAAGAGATAATACAAATAGTTTTGGCAGATTGTTAGTTTCTCTACTTGACGAAAGTTGGAAGAAGAAGATGAAAAATGAAAAGCAGAGTGAAGGCAAGTAGAAGAAAGAAAAGAAGAAGAAGATGAAAAAGAGGCATGATAGCTACGACGAACAGGGATCTTTAGAAGTGGAAGTAACAACCAAGATGGATAATTCAAGAAGAGATATTTTGAGTAGTGGATTGATAATGATGTTTTCCTAAAGTTGGTACATTTTATGTAAAATATCGAAATTTCCATTTCACTTGTAGAAATGTGGATAATCATTAATTTATGTAGGTTTTTGATAAAATGATGGAAATTGTTCAAATGTAAATAAGCTGTTCAAAAAAAAAATGTGTGTATGTTGTTGTGAGCCATGATTATTGAAAATTGAAAATTGTTTTGTATAGGTTATGTGAAAGCTAGTTGTGGTTCAATGTAAAAAGTTTAATGATGGTTTTGATAAAAGCTCTGGTAACTATTATTGTCAATGAGCAGGTAGATAATGAAAATTTGAATTTGAAAGTAACTTTGTAATAAGAAAAAAATGGCAAAGAGAAAGAGAAAAAATTGAAGTAAGCCTCAAAATCGTTAAGAATAATGAAGAACAAATAAGATGGAACAGTCATGCTCAAAAGAAAGTTATTTGAGGAAATTCTTTAGAAAGTAAGGTTAAATAGCATTAATAGAATGATGAAGTGATGAGAGTTCTTGGACATAGCTATATGAGGTAAAAGTCAGTGTGTATTAAGATATAGTGCAAGAGAGGCACATAAATATAAGGTGGAAGGCGGACCGGAAATGTTGAAAAATAGTAGGTCGAAGGTGGACCGAAATAATGATGATATTAATGTACATGCTGATATATAATAAATGTTGAATTCTGTTGCTAGTGTGAATAATAAAATGCTATTAGAAGGTCAACATATTAAAGATGAGAGAATTTCCTTAAATTAGAAAAATGAGCTAGCTGATACTTTGTAAAAGAAAGAAGAAGAAGAAAAAAGGTAAGAACTGATTATTAATGGCATGATAATAAGGTTTACTAATTAAGATTATTTTGAAGGAATCTACACATATTTGGCATCCTATTTGAAGATAGTAGTAAAAGTAATAATAATTTTTGATACTATTCTGCCAAAACCAGCCGAAGGGCATATTTCAGAGTAGGATTGTTAAAAAAAATGTGGTTTTTAATAATCATAAAAAGTCAGGTTGATGATAAAGAAAAGGCTGTAAAATTTAGAAAATATGTTTATTTGTGAAAACAAGTTGGAGAGTTTGATGATTTTGAAGATAGAAGCTGGGTACATGAAGATGATACTGTGTGTTCAAAATTAGTTTTGTGTAAAAGAAAACAACTGAAAAAGTTAATGATGGTAAACAGATAAAGGATTTGTGTAAAATAATATATATATAATAAATATTGTAATGGTGTTGATTAGAGATATGTAATGTATGAAGATATGTAATATGTGATGAAAAGATTGTATAGGATGATGAATACGCTTGAATGTTTACAAAATGGTGGTTATGCATATACTTTAATCGAAAATGTCCATAGTATGAGGTTGGAAAATAAAATAAAACGGAATTGAATATCACTATTATGATTGTAAAAATTGATCTGATATTATATTTCTATTGAAATTTTTGTTAAAAAATAGAACGATTGTTATGTAAAACAGATGGAAAGGTTGATGGTATTTTTTTTTAAAAAAAAATGATAACTGTAATGTGAGTGTGAAAAATATATACGAGGATTGAACAAAAATTCAAGGAGATGAATAGACTCTAAAAGACATTAGCTCTCCTTGATCAGTCCATCTAATGTCTCTTCGGGGAAGGGGCATCTGTAACAGATTGTTTACAGAACGTTCCGGGAAAAAGAAGCAAAAGGAATCGAAACACCCCATTTTGAAATAATAGACTGAGTCCAGTACACAAAGGGAAGGAAGCGCTCGTGGAGTTGGCGAGGAGATTTTGACTGGAAGGTGGTCGCGCAATTCAGTGCTCTTTCTGTTGAGTTTTGCATGCCTCAGGTGACATTTTCTTGGCGAAGTGGTAAAGTAGTCTCTTCAGTCGGAAGACCACGCTAGTCTGCCGTTGTTTGCAGAGGCACAAGAAACGTTAAATCGGCATTAAGGCTCTCCAGAAAAGAGATGGTGCGGAAGTGAACTCACTCTGCAGCAGTTTAGCAGATTTTCAGTCAGTGATGCCGAGGTTGCAGAGAAGGATTTTCTCCAGCGACAAGACACCAAGGATCGTCGGGAAAAGAAGGCAGAACAACGAGGATTTTAGTGAAGTGATCCCCAGTGTCGAGAGCTCTCGTATTTTAACCCCCACAAGCTTGATCTTCTGATGAAAAAAATCCCACTAAAGGTTGAAAAGCGCTTATGTTTTCTAAAGGCCGGCCATGTAATCGTGAGTAAAAAGGTTAAATTTGTTCTTCTTTATAAATATATGTGAGAGTGTTTTTTTCTTATATTTCTTTTACCGAGATAATCTAAAGTACTGGCGTCAACTCTTGTATTGGGTTTACTCATGTAAACCAAGAACCACCAGCGAATCAGTGTGTACCTTTAATTAATTTTTTTGTGAAGTTTTTTCTTAGTTTTCTTCTGTAATAAAAGAAAGTAAAGGTAATTGGTTATTCTTTCCTTCAAACATTGAAATCTATAATAATAGTTGAAATCAGTTTATCTCAACCGGACTGTAGTTAAAAAGCAAAGCTAAGTCTAATAATAATAATAATAACAACGATAAAATCATGTTTTATCGTTATAATGGTTAATACACGGAGGAGGTGTTTATGCTTGAAACATCCAGAAAAATAACAGGAAAAACAACTGTGAACAAACTGTATTTAAGCAGATTTAAAACATTGTGTTGCATAGTATTTTTGGATTACTTAATGGTCTATGGCAGTGGTTTCCAAAAGTGTGTGCTGCGGTGCTCTGAGGCACCGTGGCTGGCTTACAGGGGCGCTGCAAAGCAGTACACATTGCTGTGAAGGCTGGTAACTGCAGTCGCTTATCCCCTCCACGCAATCCATTTCCCTCTCAAGTGTTCATTGGTAGAACACTTGCATCTTGCATCACTACTTGCGCAGAGACTTGTTTTCGTTCACCTGCTCCACAGATACTTGGGACAGGGTGTAAAGCAATACAAATTGACTGTTATGATTCATTACTACTAGGGAAAAATGTATTTCATTTTTAAAATATATATTTTTAAACATAACCTGAAAAAATCCAATAAAAAATACTTTGTTTTTTTGAAAAAACCAGGCAAAATGCCAACCCTGAACATAAGTGTTGCAATGCCAGAGATCCAAGGTTCAAATCCCATGTAATGTATTGCGTGTATCATTGTGTTTGTCCTGTCCTCAATCATTTCATCATTCATTCTCATTGCCAGGATTTACCCAAGATGTGAGAAAACAACATGAAATATTCAAAAATAGGAAGAACTACAACAGAATTACACAATCTGAACATGAGCCAACAAAGTGGTTTAGTGATTGAATATTTAACATGTTTTAGTAATAGTATGAGCATTAATGTATCGAAACCCCAATCTCATGTGTACAAGTCTAGAGTGAAAGGCTGTGTTGGACAGGGTCTGATGCTATCTTTTGATTTAGTCAGGCTGATAAATTTTTTACCAATTCTTATTATTTGGTGCTTGCTTTCTGATTCATTTTTCATATTTAATGTCCTTCCTACTCTCTTCCATCTTTTTCTGTCATTTATATGTTACGAATGAAGAGAATGTCAAAAAATAATACAAGTTAAAGTTTATGCTCGTCTGGATTGGACCTATAGTGAAAGTGGGATCTGAACCACTGTGTGGTGTGCCTCCTTGAACCTGGAATCCTTAAGTACAAGGTATCGGAAATACAGCCATGTTGTCAAGGATTAATTTGAATTCTTTTGGTGTAGGCATATTCATATACCAGTTAGTGGCTGATAAATAGCCTGTAATTCATGTACCCTGGCTTCGTAATATAAAAGTGTGAATGCACAATATCTTTTTCTACGGCAAGAGCTCATTGGAGTCCTCTCATTAAGAGGATGCATAATTCATTTAGTTTCTTCATGGAAAGATCATTTGGTATTGCATGATCTACTTGCAAACTCGACATATAAAGCTTCAGGTTTGAGATCTGGCCTGGGCGTTTCTGTGCATGTGTCCCAATTTTAATTTCCTCTATGCAGAAATTTAAGTGGAAAATACAGGCCCAACCAGGACTCGAACCTTGCTCCCTGGCTTACAGTGGCATTGCTGAGCCAAGCCAGTCATCATTTAACCCCATTTTTATACCGCTATTGTACCTTTGTCAAATTGTCTCTGTAACTGCTACTGCAACAGAATCTGTTACCTTTGAAACAGTGATTATGATGGTGGTGCTTAGTTTTTTTCCAGTGTAGAGCTGTTACCTCATAAGGTAATATACAGCTACACTGGTTGACAATTGCTAAGGAACAA
The DNA here is from genome assembly GCF_977018435.1 of Lepisma saccharinum. Taxonomy (NCBI): domain Eukaryota; kingdom Metazoa; phylum Arthropoda; class Insecta; order Zygentoma; family Lepismatidae; genus Lepisma; species Lepisma saccharinum. The sequence goes on from NC_139238.1 coordinate 28,804,332, forward strand.
TCTTTTTCATACACGACTCCATGTCAGTTTTTTTTCCCAGAAAGAGACCAATAGAGGGCAGCAAGGAATCGTTGCACCCATTCGGAAAGGAACGTGTGTGCTTGGAGTATCGTTATCAGGAAAAGACTGCAGTGCTGTGGCAGGAAGTGGTACCCACGGGAGACAGTCAAGCACGGTAGAGGCCATTGGCAGTGCAACACTGTTATGCAACAGAAGAAGTGTGTAGGAAGATGGCGAGAAGTGATTACAAACGGGGCAGAGTGGTTGGTCAGCTGGAGTCAGGGCGAAGTGTCACTGAAGTGGCACGTGTTATGGGGGTATCGAAAAGTGTCATTTCCCGACTTCAGACGGCTACTCGTACCAGAGGAACAGCTTTGCGTATGCATGGTGGAGGTCGTGGAAGGTGTACAATTGCTCGCCAGGATCGGTACATCGTCCAGGTGGCAAAAAGGAATCGATCTGCCTCTCCAGCCCAAATTGCTCAAGACCTTGTCTTTCCTTCAGGTGTCCATGTGTCCCCCAAAACCATTACACGATGACTGAGTAGTGGTGGGTTGTATGCCCGGAAGCCAGTTAAGGGTGGGTATAATAAAACCAGCTCACTGTCGTGCCAGATTACACTGGTGTGTGCAGCATCGTAACTGGGACCAAGACAGATGGGCAAATGTGATGTTCTCCGATGAATCGCGGTACTGTGTGACAAGTGATTCTGGACATCAAATGGTGTGGAGAGAACGTGGAACACGATATCATGCACAGCACAACTGTGAACGTGACCGGTATGGGGGACCCGGAGTCATGGTATGGGGGGCATAATGAAAAATGGGAAAACACCACTCCACATCTTCGCCGCAGGATCCGTTACTGCAGCACTGTATTCTACCGAGAGCCTGGAAGGTTATGTTCGTTATTTTCGGGGTGCAGCGGGTCGTGACTTTCTTTACATGGATGATAATGCGCAGCCACACAGATCTGTCCAAGTGACAGTGACACTGGAAAGAGAAAACATCACCCGCATGGACTGGCCTGCATATTCACCGAATCTCGATCCCATCGAACATGCGTGTGATGCTCTCGGAATGTGTGGACGCTCACGAACACTCTCATCGACAGCATGCCGAACAGGTGTGCAGCTTGCTGTGCAGTCCTCGGTGGCCACACGCCATACTGATTTCCTCTGGACTCACTCTACACATGCCAAATTGTGATTCATGTGCTTTCCTCACTTTGTTTTGTTTATGCTGGTTTTGCTTTATGGTGTCCTGTTTCTTTGGTTGATGGGGAATCCCCGTCATCTTTTCTCAATAAACCTTAACTGATATCTGTACTTATATATTGTTCACTTGTTGCAACCTGATCACGTAGTCAAAAGTTATTGGTCAAAACATGTTTGTTCCTTAGCAATTGTCGACCCGTGTATATACTGGGATGAACTAGGCACCATCTACGTCATCAGTGCTTCAAAGGCAACAGATTCCATTGTGGTATTACTGATAGATAATTCTACTCATGTAAAAGAGCACAAGCTGTGATATTTAATATAACTACTACTACCTAAAAGCTCATAAATAATGTTAGTTAAACAAAATCAGGTGACTTTTTAAAAATAATCATGGTTTTTATTCACTTTAAAGAAATAATTTATAAAATAGTGGGCATAAGGAATTTGTAGATATCACAATCACTTTTGGTGAAAGTACATTAATCTCGTAATCATTGAATGTTGTTTATTAGGCTCTCAGATAGGAGACATTTAAAATTCCATATTTTTTTACAGAAAAAACAGCAAAAATTTTGTGCACAAAAATGTTCAAAATGCTAATCATGTTAAGCTGTAAGTAGTGTCATTATCATTAAGCTGTAAATAAATATGGCAATTGATATATTGCAAACTATCATAAAAAAAATGCTAAAATTCTGCTACAAGGACTATAAAAAATATATTAAGTTTACAATTATATAGTACATCCAGAATGTTATATTTTCACTGGAAGAAAAGTTCCTGAATTTATTATAGCTTCATAACACACTCGACAAACTTCTCCAAAATAGGTTCATATTTACAATATCAGAAACGGGAAACTGCATATTTACACATTTTCTATTTTCTTTAATCAAACATTTTGAAGAGCCGTTTACCAGAAAAGCCTTTCTATATATAATAATTAAAAAAAATGTATGTATGGTGCCGAAAAGTATACAAGCAACTTAAGCATGTTTTTTTTTTAATAAAATAAATCTATTTAAATAAGAACCATGATTTATATCCACCCTTAACAAAATACTGACTCGAGCAATAGCATTGTATGCGAGAGACCCAGCTTCGTGCCCTGGTCAAGCCTGCATGTTTTGCTGGATTTTCTATATTTGTCAGTACTGTATGGCTGTAAACTTTTGATGTGCAGTTTACTGTGATTAAATTTTCTTCCAGGCTGGCAGCATAGTTGCCGCAGGACTAGGACTAGCAGCTGTAGGTTTTGCTGGAAGATACATCATGCGGTCCTTCCCATTCGTAAGCCAGAGAATGAATGAAGCTATGAAAAACCTTCCTAAGTTGGACTCCCAGGTATTTGATTCATTTTCACTTTATGTTTCTTCCATTTCAGTTATTATTTTATGGTAAATTAACTTGCAAGTTTTGTACACTATTTTTGTTTCTGGTAGTTTTTTAAAGGTAACAGTTTTAGTTACTGTGCTTCAAAAGTAATTAAGTTACAGTTACTTTATAGTTACTTTATTCTGGATGCAATGTAACTTGTAGAATGTGCTGCATGTATGCTGTTCTGTTCTTTACAGACTATCGAATATTAACATTAATTTTCTGTAAATTATACTTAACCGCACGTGTATTTAAATATGAAAAAATATTGAAGGAAATCTTTATTTTTTGGAGCAAAACATAATTTCCTTTATTACTGTCACAACATACAAAATGTAGCTCTCACATACCGTGCCATTGCTCAATGAACTGAGCTAGCCATGGTTTCACTGATGGTGAAATTGCCTCTGTCTTTTTTTAACAAAAATACATTGATAAATACATGTTCACAAAACTTTTCGTAAACAAATTAGATGAAGAAGGGCTCTTTGACTTCCTGCTCAGGCACATGTAACCTTATGAGAGCCAAATCGGCTGAAATCTTCCAAAGGTTAGGGTATGCCAAAACACTATCCAAAATTATATATTTTGGGGATGATTCCTGGTACTCAAGTTAACCTGCAAAGCTCAATCAACTTCAGTTTCTTCCACCACTGTTGGCCCCAAAGAAAAGCAATTAGGCAGGTGGGGGAAATGTCACAAATAATGTTCCACAAGAGACCATGAAATCTGCATTAGGAATATTTGATTAATGAAGAAATAATGTTGCATCTGAGAATATGTGATTGATACTAAATGGCATAAATGCCTGGATTTTCTCATATTTCATTGCATGGCGATAAGAGCAGAGTGGATAAAAAAATCATGATTTTTGTTTTTTAAAAACACTTTGAAATAAATAAAAATATGTGTAAATGAGCATTTTTCTGTTCCTGATACTATATACAGAGGTTGTTTCCGATCTATGGTGACGTTTCAAATTGCACCTACTTTAAGAGAAACCATGTCGCCACCATCGAGAGTGCTCTATTTGGTGGCCCTACATCTTGGTAATTGCCCGACAGCGAAGTTTCCACTATAGGAGACTGGCACGAAGTGTAGTCATTTCCAGCCTCAACCACTCCTCCTGACAGGCTTTCCAAAGCCCTTCGATGGTGCAGGATCTCCTGTGAGACAAGACTCATTTCAGTAGGCTGAAGGTGCCAAAGTCCATCAGTGAGGCATCAGGTGACTTCACTGGAATGTCTGTGAAAGGAATGGTATGAATTCCAGTTTCATCTGCCATTTTTTTTTTAGGAAGAGGCAGGTTGAGCGAGATGTGTGACTTGACACCTTGTTTTGAGCTTATGAACATGCCCTTTACGTCACTTTTCCAAACCAAAATGCGGTGAATGATGATGTCCACTGTCTTCAGTGATGTTTGTAACTGGTTCGCGATACTTCTCTGTGTGGCTGGATTCTCCCTCATGACCAGCGCCCGGACATCCCGAATTGTAGCTGGTGTGCGGCAAGTAGCAGGCCGGGGGTTGGCCTGTTTCTGCCCCACAGGAATCATCCCACACCTTGCCTTACCTGCTCCTTTCAACACCCGTGATATGCCATGTTTGGACACAGTAAATCCACGCTCCTTGCACAGTTTTATAATGGCACTATCACTGTAGTTTACGTCGGAAAGTACAGATATGTAACCCTCCCAATATGCACTGATTTTTGGCGGCATTCTTCCCGATACGCACTGACCACACCTGTCACGCACAGTCAACCGTCCAACGTGCCCACACAACTGCCAGCATTGTTCTCTTCCCGCTTGGTGGTGCTGCAAGAGGTGTGTAATTTCGTCACCATAGATCGGAAACCTCTGTATATGAACCTATTATGGAAATGTTTGTTGAATGCGTTAATGAAACTATAATAATTTCAGTAACTTTTCTTTCAGTGAAAATAAAACATTCTGGATGTACGACATAATTGTAGCTTCAGTATTTTTTGTAGTCTTTGTAGCTGAATTTTGGCAATTTTTTTAATGGTAGTTTGGAAAATATCAGCTGCCATATTTATTTACAGCTTAATGATATTAAGACTATTTACAGTTTAACATGATCAGCATTTTGTATATTATTGTACAGAAATTTTTTACTGTTTTTGTCTACAAAAATTATTTAATTTTAAATCGAGAAATTTAATGTGTTTACAGTTTACATATTACATTTCCTTTCCTATGAGCTTCAGCCCATCAGTACATGTATTTTGTTTCCTTTCTAATAAACACCATTCAGTGATTACGAGATTAATGTACTTTTACCAAAAGTGTTTCTGATATATACAAATTCCTTATGTACATTATTCTATAAATTATTTCCTTAAAGTGATTAAATCAGTAATTTAAAGGAAAATACCCAGATCCAGAACCAGAAAACCTGAATATGAAAAGTGTTGGCCATCCCAAGTACTAACACAGACAGATGAAAAGATTGTAAGTTGTAGATGGCTGTCCATCTGCAATATTGTTGACAAAGAGGTACATCCCAGGGACTACAACCTGTTTCAATTGCATGATACTGCTATATACAGAGCATTCCCTGACTCGGCGGCAAGCGGCTCGGCATCAGTGCTTGTCTTTCCTGATGAACGGGTTCGCGACAGTCGCTGGAGTCTGCTATTAAAATTAGAGTTTTCATATTGTGTACTTACAGAAGGTGTTGAAAATGATGTCCCTCTGCTGCAACACATTCCTGGCATCTCCGAAGGAAATTGGCATTTACACGTGCAAGTTCGTCTACTGTAATTCTCCCGAGTTCTCATACAATACTCTCTTTTAACTCACGGATGATGTGCGTATTGTCTTTGTATACTTTATTATGTAGATTTCCACATTTTTCTTTCCAATTTTATTCAGAACTGAGCCTGTTACTCTAAACTTTTTTTACGAGGTTTAATATAGTGGTCCTATGTGGAACGGGAACACCAGGAAATTTCGTTTCAAAACGTCGTCGCACTTCTCCACAATTCCTCTTTCCGAAGTAACATTCGACAAGATAAATCCTTTGTTGTAATGTAAACTTTTGTGGTGCCATATTAAGCCACAATCTTCAACACACGGACACGACACAACACAACTTCCGAGGGAGGATTATACTGGCATCAGTCTTCAACGTCAACAGAAAGAAAAGAGAGAAGAAAAAAAAGAGAGAGCAAAGGTAGGGAGAAAAAAAAACAGAATGTAGCATGTGAGTGTCGCGGACTCCTTTCACCGGGAAAGACAAGCGCTGAAGGCGGGCTGCTTGCCACCGAATCTCGTAGCGAATGTCAGGGAATGCTCTGTACTTTGTAAGCAGGTTAGTTTTGCATGTATGGTGGTCTTAGCATAGGTTTGTCAGGTATGGTGCTCTTAGCATTATAATTATTAGGGATGGGACCAATTAATCGGTACTCTATCGGTATCGGCCGATATAGGCATATCGGTGTATCGGTTTATCGGTAAAATTACCGATTATTTTACCGATCCGATATATCGATAAATATCTTATAATTTAGTGCAAAATTCTAACATTTTGTTGTAATTTTTATGGATAATCTCCATGCCCTTCTTTCTAAAAAGTAAATGTCTAAATATTCAACTTCTTTTTCACTGCAGTCACCTTGAAACACACATTTATTAAGGAGGTCAATGATCATTTCAGGTTCTTCAAGGATCATTTCTAATTTTATATCGGATCGGTAGAATATCGGTATCGGTAAATTTTATATCGGTACTTTATCGGTATCGGCTAAAATTTCATATCGGCCCATCCCTAATAATTATGCTTCTATTGGCTTACAGTTATAAAGGGAACATTTTTAACAACAATAATGGCCTAACTGCCTTCTGCTTCTTCTTCAATGTTGGTGGCTAACTTTTGATCTCTCCATCAAAGTTCCCAGGTTTAACTTCCATGTGAGTGTCCCTTCATCAATTTCATCCTCATTGTCACAATTAGCCAAATTTGGCAGAAAATACTATATGTTAAATAAGCAAAATACTAATTTCTTCATACACACTAGTGGCGTATTCTGAAAATTTGACCTGATTTACCGCAACAACTCTTATATATTGTATGTATTTATTATACGAGGGTTATTTTTTAAGTAAGGTCCGATTTGCAATAAAAACGAAGTATGTAAATGTTTTTTAAAAAAAAACATTTTTTTTCTGAATTTACATACACTTCTCTATTTTTCTACATAATTACCTTGCCGGTTTAAACATTTATCATAACGAAATACGAGTTTTTGGATACCCTCCTCATAGAACTCTGCCACCTGTGATGAAAGCCAGTTACTCACGGTTGTTTTCACTTCTTCATTAGTGTCTAAAAGTTTGCCGCCCAGGGAGGTGTTCAGATGGCAGAAGAGGTGGTTTTTGCTAGGTGCAAGGTTTGGACTGTACTTCATTTCTATTGCAAAACGGACCTTACTTAAAAAAATAACCCTTGTATATTAATTAGATATAATATAAATAAAATACCAATGCAGGCATGCAAACAAGACAAAAACAGAAGTCCTACAAATTCAAATTTTCCTGCAATTTCTATTAATATTAACAAAGTTGGTGTACTGACTGTAAACCAGGTAACTTGGAAGAATATGCTGATACACACTGTCACCATTCATGCAATGTTGCACTGCCTTACCTCCCTAATCATTACTATGCCATTATTTGTGTGCTCTTCAATACAGGGAAGTTAATAAACAAATGGTTTGTAAAACATCATCTTTGCTCATCTCATAACCCCTACGCACCATCATCAGCCTTTGCCGTTTCCTGCCTCTGGATGGGTCAGCATAGAAGCCAAGCCTCTCCAATTTTTCCTGGTCTTTCACCACTCCTCTCTTTCCACGATATTCCAATCTCTGAACACTCCACTATCTGCTCTTTCCACCGACATCTTGGTCTCCTCCCTTGGCCTTATTCCCACTCCTTGTTCATAGTAAGCTCTTACTGGTAGTCTTTTTCATCCATCCTCTTCATGTGTCCGAACCATCTCATCTGTTCCTGATCTATCTTGTCCTGAAGCTTCACCACACCCATTGTCTGTTCGATCTCCTCATTCCTTATTCTATCCCTTCTAGTCTTCGCCAATATACTCCTTAAAAATTTATCTTCACTGCCTGCATCTTTCTTTTGTCTCTCTCTGTCATTGTCCAAGTCTCTGCTCCGTATGTAATTATTGGCACATACCTGTTCCATATTAATCTTCGAATGCTTTGATATAGTCCACCACCAATTTGTCCTCTTCTGTTTACCTCCTCATCTATTCTTCAACTTGTCTCAATTATGCTTCCTAGATATTTGAAGCTCTCCACTACCCTCAACTCTTCCGTGTCCATCTTTGTTCTTGGTTCATTTCTGGCTCTGTGTCTTGTTGTTATTTGCACCTTGCTCTTTTCTGCACTGAATGTCATTCCTGCTCTTCTGATTTCCTCATTCCAACTATCACGCTATCTCTGTACTTCTTCCCTGTTTCCCCATATTACTAAGTCATCAGCGAACAACAGGGCCTTCATCTCTTCCTCTCCTAACTTCTTCCCCACCTCTTCGTTAATTGCATCCATTGTAATTATGTAGAGCAGTGGGGAAAGGGCACTTCCCTGTTTTAGTCCATTACTTATAATGACCCATTCTTTTCTTCCCACTGGTGTTTTCACACAGCTCTGTTTGATCTGGTGATCTGCTCTCTACACACTATCTCTTCCTCGACTCCTGTCTCTCTTAGAGCCTTCCAAATCTTTATTCTGTCCATGCTGTCGCGTGCCTTTTCTATATCTAGGAATGCCATAATCAAATCATTTCCATACTCGTAGTGCCTTCCCTGTATTTGCCTAATGGTGACTATTAGGTCTACCTTTGATCTGCCTCTTCTAAATCCATACTGTTTCTCTCTCATGTTCAGCCCTGTTACTTCCTTATTCTTTTCTCTAATATGTTGTCATGCTCCTTTGCTGAGTGGCACATTAGTGTTATTCCTCTGTAGTTTTTACATTCCTTTCTGTCACCCTTCTTGAATATGGGAAGTATTACTCCCTTTGTCCAATCCCTTGACAGTTCTCTCTCTTGCCACACTGTTTTCAACACACTGTACAGCCACTGCACACCAATCACTCCAGCTCCTAATATCATTTCCACTGGCACTTCATCTTCTCCAGGTGCTCTACCTCTCTTCATCCTCTTCAGTGCTTTCTCCACGTTTCTTCATCCTCTTCTACAACGTTTCCCCTTTCATCCCTTAGCTTACAGCTGTCTCCTCTTTCTCTTCTCCTTTCTCTCACAAATCCATGCAATACTTTCTTGTTCACATCTACATCTTCTTCTAGCACTTTGGCCCATTCTTCCATCCACTTTCTTCTTTCCTCCTTTACTACTGTTCTTGCCTCTTTCTTCTTTTCCACGTACTCTTGCCGTTCATTTTGTGATTTAACTGTAAGCCATTTTCTAAATGCATCATTTTTGTTTTTCACTGCCTCTAGTTCTTTCATTCTACCATGGTGTTTCTTTCTTCTTTCTTTTCTTGCTTGTCCTTCCACATGCATTTTTGGCTGCCTCTACTAATTCTATTTTATATCTTATCCATTCTGTTTCTACTCCTTTGGGTTCATCTCTTGGCACTTTTGTTTACAATATTTCTTGATATTTCTCTTTTATCATCTTATCCTTCAATTTCCACACTCTTATATTTCTGTCTTTTATTTTCCATCTCCTCACATCTATTACTAGTAGCCTGTGTATTACTTTAATGTTGTTCATTTTCTTCTTTACTTACTTGTTTAACAATATATAATCTATTACAGACTTTTGTTCATTATTCCAACTGTATCTTGTGATTTTATAGCTGTCATATTTCTTCTTAAACCAGCTATCACCTACTAACAGTCTGTTTCTCTTACAAAAGTCCAGCAGCCTCCTTCCCTCCTCCTTCCTCTGTCCCCATCCATCTGCTCCAAGTACATCCATATACCCTTTCCTGTCTCTTCCCACTTGTGCATTAAAATCACCCATCACAATTTGCCTTCCTGTCAGTGTTCCAATATTCAATGTCCCTATTCGTAGCCCACGTTGTCTCCAATTTTCAGTCCATCTTGCGTCTTTCTTTTCTCATTTTTTTTTTGTTTTTGGCTTGCCGCCTCGATCCGGGACTCCTTATTTGAGTTTCCCCTTATTCGCAGCTTCCCTTCATATCTGAGGGAGGTTTCATTATCCACCACATGTGACCCGTCCAGTTGCTGAGGCTCACACCGGATTGCTGAGGCTCGCACCCCCTACTAAAGGTATCTTATATGAATGCTGGGAAGAAGTGTACTTGTTCGTTTATCTATTTTACATTTGAATTTATCATAGTTAACTAGATGCAATAGAAGAGAGAGATGTAAAATAACCAGAAACTAAACCAAACCTGAAAATTTTTAAATTGTCTCGTTGTTCTGCAGGCATTTGCAAACAGCAAGTACTACAGGGGTGGATTTGAATCGAAGATGACGAGGAGAGAGGCCAGCCTAATCCTTGGAGTTTCCCCTAATGCAAACAAGACTAGAATCGGTGTAAGTAAAACGTAATGAGCCTTTTTATAATTATTACTAAAAATTATTGTTACTTCAAGTCAGGATGTCCACTAAGCTGAAAAGTCAGGGAAATTGGATATTTTTTGTGCAAGAACTGAAATTTCACATTTTTCGGTAAGAGGCTTCTTGATTGTAGATATTTTGTATAAACGTATGTTTATATTTTAAGTCATTTCATGTCAAATAAGGCAGAAGTTGGCCCTTATAGTCAGTGACACCAACTTATGTGGACCTTTGAGACTGGAACCCACCCAATTATTTGTCTGTAGTTATATTTTATTTCAGAATAAAGAAAACAAATGTTTCATCATTATACACGTTAAGAAACCACACAACTTCAAGAGCCATTATTTTGAAATTCGAACAAAGAAGTTATATTTGGATAGTTGTATTTTTTGATCTCGGTGATTTTTTTATATGTTAAAGTAGGTCATGAAAAATTAATGTTCTGCAATTTTGAGACCCTGAAAAAAATTTCTTTGCCCTGTAGAAAATGTCAGAGTTTAAAGTCAAACCCTCCATTTTTCATGAAAAGTGAAACATGAGTAACTTCGGAGTGCTGTATCTTTGGAAGGCAACAACACCAGAAATTTTGTTTTGATGTAGGGTTAGTATAAGACTGTTTGTTTGATACATTCAATTGTTTTGATGGGGCATTGTTGCTTTCCATTGTTATGCGACAACAAAGAGGTTCCAAAATGCAGTTTTTGTCTGTTTTCAACCCTTAATATCTTCGTTAAGCAACACTACCCCAAAATTTTGTTTACTGGTCATGGAAGCTCACTATTAGGACAAGCTACCTGATAGAGCTCATTACTTGGACATTGCCGCTGTTAACAGATATAACCCTTTAAATACTCAAAAATTGAGATATCGGCAACTTTAGAATTAGGCTTATCTCAAAACTACGGAAGGGAAGAAAAAACTTAGTATGCCATCTTGTATCTTGTAGCTGAATATATGTACTAACACATGGAAATGAGAAATCATTGGGGCCTCATCCCATTTTTGAGAAAAGAATCAAAATGTTAAGAAATGTCAATGTAAATTAACACACTTCCTCCCCTCTCAGAAAGTGGAACAGTTATTTCTCCTCCCTCTCTATGTTCCAAATGAGATAGTTTTAGCTTTTATTTCTTTGATGGATAGCTTAGTGCTAATGTCAGCTCCTTGTAATCAAAGGGTCCCGGGTTTGATGCAAGGTGGAGGTACAAGTGGTTCGGATTCCACTTTAAACTGCAAATCCTCAGTCCCGATTAGCCATCTTGTACTTAAAGTGGGTTTAAAGACAAAACTCTACATACAGTGCCGTACCAAGAACTTTCGAAATAGGGGGGGGGACCTATATATTTTTTACAATAGTGATCCATCATTCGCCACCTTTTCCTGCCTCTGACATTCTTTTTACTGGGCCAAAGGGGGAACCCTTTGATTACAAGAAGCTGACATTACCACTATGCTATCCATCAAATAAATAAAAGCTAAAACTATCCCATTTGGAATAAAGGGAGGGGGGAGAAATAACTTAAGGTTGCTACAAACAAGCAGAAATGAAATTCCGTGAATTTTCCAGGTTTTCCAGGACAAAATTTACATTTTTCGATGACAATTACAAACTAAACTAAATCGATTTTAATTTCAATATTAATTTTTCTTGACCTTGGTTGTAATTTCAAAATAATGGCTCTTAATTACTTACTCAATTCATTAAAATATTTCAATAAATTTGTTACATCTCCAATCTCAATGTGATATTTTTCAGTGTCCAATATTATTTACACTATCTGGGGTCACTTTGTCATTAGAAATGTTAGGGAGGATAAGGCTTATAACCAGTTTTTTTTTTTTTTTGTATATTATTATGGGATTAGACACTTAAAATGCTGTTATCTTTGAAATAGTACTTATGACTGAAATGGATAAAAACAGCCACTATAAAATTCATATGTTCCTGTCACAAATTGCCCGAAATGAATGTTAAACGCAAAAGCCTATATTTTCTGACCAAGGACAAAAAGATGGCAATTTATGTCAAATCCTCAGCCTACTTATATTATTGTGTAAAATTTTAAAACATATCTGAGTTCAACCCACCTAAAATATTTTCAAAATGTGGTGAAACTGCTTATAATCACCTATTTTGACGATATTTGATACAGTTTCAATTTGTTTTGAAACCAACACTTGTAGCTTTTAGTGGACAGCTTGCTGTTCAGTGCCTTTCATACTTAACATGCACATGTACATAACTTCACATAATATATGTGTAGAGTCTACCCACGATGCAGTTGCCTGAGAAATGTAAATTTGAGCACTGGGAACATTGTGTGTCTTACAAAACGTACATTGCAATCCCTCAATAAGTTTTCACTTCACATTTTATAACTGTTTATTTCATCAAAGAGTGCTCCAGTGTAGGTGGACCGTTAGCTCTCTTACCTTCATTGGGAGCCGTTACAGGTTCAATCTCTGGTTGCAGCACCAAAATCAGCCGAGTTTCATGAGGACATTTGGAGAAGAAATAAAAGAAAAAAGTGAAATCTAGAAAACCAGATAACAGCTGTGATGGGGCTTTAGTGAACAGCTGCTTGATGGGCATTGGTGCACAAAGGGCTGTTACACCACAGACTTTCATTAGGTCATTGCAGTTAAAAGGTCTGTCTAGTCCTCACAAATTCTCCTCATAGTCATGTATATTAGAAAACACTTTCAATTGCTGTTAAAACAATTCCATTTTGTAAAAAAGAGAATTGACAATACCAATGGTTAAAATACAAATTTTTAAAAGTATCCATTGACAATATTCTGCTCTTACATTATTGCTAAGCAGTGGCATATTCTCCCATCCCATGTTGCCTGGTAAACCCATTTTTTTTCTCATACATCTGTAACCGTGGTCCTTAATTATACGTGCACAGGGATTTTTCATCTAGTTTGATTTCAGAAAGTGAACTGATAACGAAGTATTTCCCAGTACTGATATAAAAGTTACTAAATTCCAATAACTGAGCCAATGCAAAATTGCAAATGATTCTTGCAGAACATTCATTCACCTCCTCAATTAATGTATGTAACAAATTGATTCAATATGATTTACTTTAATAATGTTATTTAGATATTTAATTCACAAAACCATGACATACAAATTGTATTTTGTTATTCATAAAAGTAATAAAAAATTGCTAAAATTATCAGTAATATTACTGATTCACAGATATGCCTATAGCAATAGAGTAACAATTAGTTTGCTTCTGCTGGGTCTCCAGTCATGTAGGCATCAAGGGGAACGAAGGAGCTGATGCTACCACCAAGTCTGCTGATGCAGATGGCGACCTTCTCGTCCACCTTGTTCACATTCTCTCTCTCACCAAGAGTAAGTCATCTTAACTCTGCTTCGAATCTGACACAACCGTCTCACACATTGCGATTTGCTGCAAGGGCTGGACCTTCCGCTGTGCCGTATTAAGTGTTCAGCACATTCTTCTCGCATGTGATGATTTTAATTTCCTCAGACAGAGTTTTAACCTTCCCAGCGATGTATCATCCATCCATGTTGGGAGATAATGAGAGTGTTTTACCAAATTTGTTTATGTTTTTTGAAAAGAACCGGCCTTTTACACTGTTTCTGAGGAAATTTTTTAGACTATCCTTGCATTTTTTAAATTTTGTGTTTGTCCTATGGAAATCCCTTTACAACTTGCATTTTTCACCTTTCTCAAAGTCTGTTTACACCCCTTTTTTATTTTTTATGTTTAAGGTAAGGGTTTTTAGATGAGGGAATTTCCCCCATATACTTTGAAGGGTGCAAAATGGCCACAATAGCCGAAGCACCCAAAAATTTAAATCAATCAATCGGCTAGTCCATCTCTAATAGTAATAAGGTGGTGATGTTATGGCTATGAGGGGAAATGGAAGCAATTGTAAAGAATAAACAATACTGCACTGTCTATTGTCTACTCTGGGGAAAAATTGAAGATTCTGAAAAACTCATGGAAAATAAATTCAAGTTCACGTCGGAACCCTGTTTACAAAAAGTGATTGGCAACAGTGATCGGAACGTGCCAGAGCAGTATCATCAATTGGTCCATTGCCGACCTAACAATCACATTTTTGGTAGTCTGCTGTTGGTTATCATGTGAGTTAGAGTGTGTTAAACTGGCTGTGTGATTACACAATCCTGCCTGTTGAGAAGTACGGTCTGTAATTGTTTCTTAACGCTAAAGGTAATCATGCTGCCGAAATTCAAGGAGAATTGTTTGAAGTGTATGGTCCGAATGTAATGAGTGAAGGAAGAGTAGGGCAATGGTGTTGTACAGTCGCACCCACCAAAGGAGTAAAAGTTCAAGCAAACCCCATCTGCATGAAAAGTCATGGCAACTGTGATCTGGGACAAACAAGATGTGTATTTGCTGGATTTCATGGAGCGGGGGAAAAACAATCGCATCACAACTCAGACGTGCCATACAAAACCGACGAAGTGGAATTCTGCGCTCTGGAAGTGTTCTTATCCACGACAACACTAAACCGCACAGTGTTGCCAATACAGCGCTAGCTCATGTCGCCGGGAAATGAGCTTCCTTCACAATGAAGGTGTTACATATTTTGTATATAGTCTATAATGATAATTATATGTAATTATTAATATTAATATTATACTGTGAACGTTACAGTTCATTAGCATGTCATTTTCCCATTAGATTTAATGCACAGGCACATTTAATATTCATTCGCCTTTCTCTGTAATTATTTCATAGAATAACATTGAGATATGGTAATGTGTTATATACAGAGGTTGTTCCGTCTACATTTGGCCAAATTTGACTTACCCAAAAATTTAGACTAATCCATGGCGCCAGGTCCTTAAGTGCTCGATGTGTGTCCCTTGGTTCCTAACAATAGCCCGACAGCATAATTTCCACTGTAATAGGCTTCTCTGAAAAACTGGGAGGGGAATCTTGACCCATTCACTTTGCACAGCTTTCCAAAGTCCTTCCACAGTTGTCACACACCGTTTTCCCAAAGCCCGCTTCAGCAAGCCAAATCCACAATAGTCCATAGGACTTGCGTCTGGAGATTTAACAGGTACCTCTTTGAAAGGTATCACCTGTATACCACTTGCCTCCTCCATCTCCCTGTAGAATGCGAGGGACGATCGTGAAGTATGTGATGAGGCCTTATCCATGTGAATGCGCACCAGATTGGCATCATTTCCGTACATTGTTGGAATCTCATGCTCGTAGATCGGCCGCATGATCTGCTCCTGATAATACTGCGAGTTTATTTTGCAGTTCTTCGCCACCCTATGAATCTTCAGTTTACCTCGGTAACGGTAGCCAGTAACGACCATGAACCCTTTTGGGAAGGATTCTTTACATACACGGACCCACCTTCTGAAGTTCTTTGTGCCTTTCTCTCGGTACATGATGGCTCTCGGTTTACCACAGTCGGAAAGGTAAATCCATGCTTCATCGAGCGTTACGACGTGCTTCCACCTTTGTTTTGCCAGATGCCGTTCATACAGCTTCCGGGCATTACACTTTCGTTCCTTTTGGTGGGCATCCGTGAGAAGATGGCAGCGAGCTTTCATGACTTTTTCCAGCTTGAGTTGATGGTGTAAGGTCCGGCTCACAGTCCCCAAAGACACGTCAAGACGATTAGCCATACACCTTTGTGTTGGCGGATTTTCTTGCATTGCCATTTTGAGCAGTTTCCTCTGCATGGTAGGGGTGGCCTTGGCCTTGGCCCGCTTCCTAGGCAACTTCGTTGGTGATCCAAATGATGGAGCTTCGTTGCTCTTGTACTTTTTAATAACATTTTTTATTCCACTTAAACTGATGTTGCAACCATTCTTCTTGCACTGTTTTCTAATGACAGAAACACTAAACTGGGCGTCATAAAGAGCCGCAACATAGCCTTCCCAAAACTGGCTTAGTTTGGGCGGCATGTTGGTCACAGAGCGGAAACCCACACACTTGGAAAAAGATTTTACACAACACTCACAACAATGGTCCTGTTTTGTGCGTTATTTTTGTCCGCGCGGATGAACAACTCCGTTCCCAGACAGTCACTGCACAACACTGCAGGACGCCACGTGCCAGTTCGGGTGAGTCCAATCTGCCCGGGAGGGGGGGAGGAACGAAATTGGCCAAACGTAGACGGAACAACCTCTGTGTGTATATATATATATATATATATATAAATTCATTATTGTTACCTTAATCGGACAGTGGATCAACACCCTCCATCGACGAGTCTTGGGAGGATTGGCCACTGCTGTCAGAACTTGTGCCACTGCTGGAAGAATTGCTGCTTAACCTAATGATTAAAGGTTCGATGTCATCCTGTAGTAGATCGGCATTCCATATTTCCTCTTCTATCCCTTCAACGTGTCTGCAGTAATTCGACCATTGCTCCTGGGTAACTGATTGAAACGCAATGTCTATCAAAGGTCCCATTTCTTTCACTTTAAAATTAACATTATGCCACCCAACGTGCCCTTTAACCTGACTCCATACCATTTCAATAGGATTCAGTTCACAATGGTAGGGGGGAAGTCTACAAACAATTGATCCACGTTCTTCTGCAATCGAGTCAACGTAATTAATATTAAATTGGTGTCGCACAGAATTCACGACAGTGAGCAATTCTCTTTTAAGAGAATCATCTGAAAAGGCAATATTTTTTATTTCAACCATTCCCTAATTTCTTCCTTACGGGTTTTGGAAGTAGGAATAGTTTCTAATTTTCTACAGTGGTAAGACGCGTTGTCCATAACAATGACCGTCCCTGGCTGAATATTGGGCAGCAATTGCTCCTTGAACCACCGTTCAAACTGAACCACTGTCCATTTCGTCATGGTAGTCAGCAACATTTTTTTTTGCTAAAAAAACATGTTTAGCCCCCTCTACAAACCCCATCTTACCACCGGCATGCAGCAAAACAAATCGTGGACCCCGAGCAGTAGGACCTTTAAAACCCATGGATAATCCAACCAAAAAAGCTTCTTTAGAAGTTTTTATTGTTTTGTCCTTCCAAATCTTTGGCACAGTACGCCCTACGTTTACCCAACTTTCATCTAAGTACACAATATCCCTTCCGTCATTCCTAAATTGTCTCATTTTCCGTAAATATGAATGTCGCCACAATATAATATCGTTTCTTTCAATCATTAGTGCTTTATTTCCTCGCTTTTCTAATTCGAACCCCATTTCTTTTACCAGACAGTAAAACGTTGAATAAGTGAAATTGGGCAAATCATTGTCATCGTTAACTTCCTTCATTACGGCCCTAATTGTAGGGGGAGCATTTTGAAACAGAAATGTGTGAAATTTACGCCGTATAGCACTACGTACGAAGTCATTATACTTCACTTCCCTGCTTGTTTTATATTGAAGCCCACCTTGTATTTTTCACGGTGTAGTGACTGGTCCTTTGCCACTTTCCTTTCTTAATCTAAAGAAGGTGCTTTTACTGACACCAGTCGCTTTGCGAAGTTCACTAACAATAAGCGATTGGCTACGTCCGGGGTTCTTTTCCTTCAAGTAGGCAAACACACGTAAGACTGCTGTTCTCTCGCCACTTTTAATTATCTTACCCTTTTTCCTACGATGCATTGCGATCACTACACGCACGAGTGTAATGCACGAAATAAAGAAGGGGGTAAAGGCGGTCAGGGGCAACATGCTGATCACATCACCTCCAATCATGACCAGCTCAAGAAAGTGTGGGGCGTTACCCCCACACCCCCTATACGCCTTCATGGTGTGGTGCTAAGCACAGGGGAGCACTTTACCTTTTTTAAATTTGAAGTGTCGGACTTCTGTCTCTTTTACTTGCATGCCTACATTGTATTATATACGTGGTCTGTTAGGAAAGTAATGAGACTGGCAACACTGTGCACGAACCGGCAACGCTGCTGCTCCCTCCTTCACACGGCAGGTAGGTGAACGCTTGCCGTTGACTCAGAACAAGTTTCAACTTGTTACAGTTGCTACATGATTGTTGAGAGCATCTGAAGTGAAGTTGTGTTTGTGAGGTGCATTACGAAAATGGACTGGCAAAAGTTTGAACAACATTGTGCCCATCAAATTTTGTGTTAAACTTGGCGAATCCGCCACTGTGACTTATGAAAAGTTACAAAGGGCTTATGGAGAACATGCAGTATCTAGGGCACAAGTGTTCAGATGGCACAAGTCCTTTTTAGAAGGCCGAGAACAAGTGGAAGACGAACCTCGTGCGGGAAGACCTTCAACCTCAAAAACGGATGACAATGTGGAAAGAGTGAGGTCAGATCATCAATTGACGGTGAGAATGATCAGTAGTGAGTTAAATTTGAACGTGTTTACTGTCCATCAAATTTTAACCGCCTTGAGACAGGTGATGAATCATGGATGCTGCACCACGACAATGCAGCATGTCACACGGCAGTCGCCATTAATGAATTTTTGGCAAAAAAAAAGCATTCCTGTGATACCTCAGCCCCCTTATTTGCCGGATCTCAGTCCCTGTGACTTTTTTTTATTCCCCTTGCTCAAAAACCACTTGAAAGGACGCCATTTTGATACTTTGGATAATATCCAGAAAAGCGTAACCGACGAACTAAAAGGTATTCCAGCAGAAGCCTTCCAGCACTGCTACGAACAATGGAAACAAAGCCTCCATCGCTGTGTAGCTGCCCAAGGGAACTATCTTGAAGGGCATAACCTTGATTTGTAAAAATAATAAAATTCATCGTTTACAGAAAATCAGTCTCATCACTTTCCTAACAGACCACGTATATTAATCTATTATATTTAATTAATACATACTAAATATATACAATAAAAAATAGTTGTTGTGGTAAAGCAAGTCAAATTTTCAGAATACTCCACTATTTCCAAGTTAAGTTTGCCAGTGATCCATCTTACTTGAAGTTCCCAAGTTCAAATCACAGACTGGGCATGGGTGTTCTTCATTCATGTCCCTTCATCAATATCATCTGATCATCACTCATCCCCATCATTGCAATTAGCACAAATGGGGCAGAAAATAACAAAAATATGAATACAAAATGCAGATTGCCAGCAAGTATAATATAGTATGCTAAATTTGTAAATTTGTGAATCAATTGAAATCACGCCACCTCCTGTGGCAGAGTGGTTAGCACGTCATGCTATGGTGCCAGGGGTCCTGGGTTCAAATCCCAGCCTGGGCATGGATGTTTGGGAGTGTTCATTTATCATATCATCACTCATCTCCATCTTCGCAAATTAGCCAAAAGTGGCACAAAACCGAAGTAAAATAAAACTAATAGGATTGTGGCAGTGGCCACCGAAATTAATAGAACTACGAAAAACAGCTTCGTGAATAGGTTCTCTGTATTTATTTACTATTGTGTGTCTAATTTCCCAAATATGAATCAGTGTTTTAATTTAGAGGGTATCGAATTTTTTTTATTTTAAATTGTGATATGATTGTTGTGTTTTTCATTTTTTTTATGCCACTTTTTTCAACCCTTCAGTATGGACAAAATAGTAAATAATAAGGAGTTACAGAAAGCTCTCAAAGGGATGAAATAATTCCAAGTATTGGAATGACAAAGTAGATGAAGGTCAAGATAAACTGCTTGTGGCACACTATAAAACAGTGTTGCCTAATCCAAACAAAAACACTTTCTACAGAGCAGCCCTGGAGTCTCATCTTCAAGCAAGGTTCTGCAGAAAACATTGAGTGTGTGCCAGATGATATTGCATGTATCATATTTATTTCATGATGGTGAAATTTTGTCATATTTCTTTGTTTCCTTCCGTAGGAGGCCCACAAGAGAATAATGCTGCTGAATCACCCTGACCGAGGAGGGTCGCCATATGTAGCTGCAAAGATAAACGAAGCTAAGGACTTGCTAGACAGTGGGAAGTAGGATCAATTTTGTTCTCTTTCTCTGCTATTTAGATGAGATGATAACTTGTATATAGTGTACAGTTTGGTAGATAAATATATTATTTTATGTAATTTGAATGATTTATTTTACTAGTTTCTAAAAGTGTTTGGATAATGAGACGGACTCCATAAGCGGCATCCAGTCATTCTTCTCCAGCATGTGATCTTCACACTGATTTCCATGGTGGAGTGGTTAGCACAGCATGCAATGATTCCAGGGATCCCAGGTTCGAATCTCAGTCTGGGCATGGGTATTCTTTGCGAGTGTCCCTTCATCAATTTCATCATATCATCACTCATCCTCATCATTATGATTAACCAAAAGGGGCAGGAAAATGATTTAAAATAACCTTATTCAATCAGTCTGATAATCACGTAATTCATGTACAGGCTCCACTTTTATTAAAACCAAATTTGGAGGGGGGGAAATGTTTTGAGGTGTACTGTTACTGTTAACTAGCCCTCAACCAGGACTCAAACCCAGATCTAGGACCTCCCCGGTGGTTGCGTCGTCACCTTGTTAACAAGAGGTCCCAGGTTCCATACCTGGTGGAGGCACATAGTGGTTCGGATCCCACTTTAAACTGTAAGTCCAGTCCCGATTAGCCTTACTGTGCATAAAGTAGACTTAAAACATCAACTCAATCAATAAATCAAACCCATGTCTCTGGCATACAGTGCCATTGAGCTACCAAGTCACTCCTAGTCCATCTATTTTTTTTGCTTCTGCTGTTTTACTTCTGTGGAATTTTCTGTTAGTGATACTGCAATGGGATGTGTCAACGATGCCTAGTATCCACCAGTGTGGATCTGTCTATTTGCTAATAATTTGGCAAACATAGGAGGTGGTACTACATTGACATTTTAAGTAATTAATGCTTTAAGTAAAATATCTTGTATTGTTACAGAAAATTAACACAAGCAGTGTAAAACTTTTTTCACTACACATCACGGTACCAGTAACTGTTGATCATTATGCATGCTCTCACACACATATCAGCCATAGTTCCAGGACATTAACAGCTACCATGAACAGCATGATTCTCTCTTTCCATGTCGTAAATAGTAAACATTTATTCCTGTGGTATTGTGAACGAGGTAATACCAATCAGCCGACCTCCACTAGAAATTGTCATAATTCATTCTAAATTGAAGTACTCCCCTACCGCCCTAAAATAATTTTAAAGCAGAAATAAAGTTTATTTAATTAGTATTTCAACAGAATAACCAAAGTAAACAAAGTGTGTATTATGTTTTAAATAATATTGCAAAAGCAGATCTGGCCATCATGTTTTCATATTCTGCCACTTAAATCCAAGGAATAAGTGATTCCATGAGTTTTCAAAATTCAAAAAATGAGATTTTCGTGTGTGCGCATAAACTTCATGACTAAACTGCCCCTCCCCACTTTGAAAGATTTTTCTTGAACTGAATGTGTAAAAGTTAACAACAAAATGGAATAACTGTACATTTTCGTAGTTTACCTGTATAAATTAAAGACAAGTATAATCTTTTGTGCTAGATAATTTCTCATCTGATGGATCAAGTAGAAAATTCTCAAAATAAATCATTGCCAACTTCTTCTTATATTCCGTAAGTCAATGTCTGTTTGCATCACCTTGTAATGAAGGGGTTCCATGTTCAATAGCCAGTGGAGACACATTGCTGCAGATCCTGCTTTAAGCTTAAAGCATGAAAAGCAAAGAGTTACGAAACATACACAATATAGTTTGATTAAAAAGTTAAACATTCATCAATAGGATGCTCACATGAAATTCTATAGTGATAAATTTTAAAACTTAATATTGCATATTGGTCATTTGATTATGGATGTACAATTTAGGCAGACTATGGGCAGATGGATCTAGTGAAACTCATGAAATGCTACTGGCAACACTGCAGTCAGGATGTCCAGAGTTGAACCTGACCTTAAGTTGCCTGTAGTTGTAGTTACAGACACTTCTGGGTTGTAATGTTCCCATTGAAAGTCAATGGGAATGTTACAACCCAGAAGTGTCCGTGACTGTACAACACAGTATATAAAATATAATGGCACCATCTGAGTTATCAGGCAATAAAATACCTTGTTCTATTCCAGTTCGGGTTTATTTATGAAATGACATTTACCACACATTTAGACATTTACTATTAAAACTTTTATTTCTGTACACATTTCACTTATAGCAACAGACAGTTCATGCACTTTCAACACAGATAACCTTACTCATATACAAACATATACAGTTTTTAAATATTTTACACTATTTAACAGACATGGTAAAATAATGTACAGGTTGTTTCCTCAAACAATGTAAATAATAATAATAATAATACATTTGGATTAGTTCAGAGTTAAATATCCACTACAATTCAAATGGAAGAGATTATTATTTTTTTTAAATCAACCCAAAATCCCTACATTTGCTATGGAATGGACATTAAAAGTGTGATTTGGAATTGATATAACTTTTATAACTACCAATAAACTATAATGCAAAGGATACAGTACAACATAAAACATTTACTATGCAAGGAAATATTGTGAGAGTTATATTTGTATGCACATGTGTAGTGTATAGATGAATCTAAGTATATAGGTTATTATATTACTTTATATGTATATATATATATAAGTATAGATAAAATTAAACATTCTGATAGCAGCCACTAAGCAAAAATAAAACATTTTGTGCGCTCATTGGTTCAAGTATATTTTTTGCATAAAAAAAATAACTATTCACTTCTTTCTTTGATTGTAATATCCCCCATATTATTATATATATATGTATTATTCATATAATGCAAAGGGATTATTTTTGTGGGCTAACTGTAAGTAACATGTCTTGATAACAAGTTCAAGTGTTTAACACATTCATTGTCTAAATTTGTGTTGGTTAATTGTAAAGTATGTTGTTATCATTTTGGTTGTGTGTCAGCTATGACATTATTGAAAATTGAGATTGTTACTAGTATTCTTTGTTTAGCTATGAATATGGTTACACGTACATTCATCAAAAATTTATCTTCCTAGTTCCAGAAAAGTAATATTTCTAAATTGTACATTTCCTACATAAGATCTTAGCCACAAAGCCCCTAAAGAATGATAATACAGATGATGGTTGATGTCCAATTATGATTTCAATACAACTAGGAATCACAGTATGATGATGAAAGCAAAATTCAAGATTGCTGCAAATTGTATTTTCTTCTTTCATTGTTCAACATTTCAGTCTTCTGTGCCAGGGGTTTTCAAACTGTGTGTCATGATGCCCTGGGAGTAATATAGCTAGCTATAGAGCGACCACAAGGAAAAGAACCTTCAGCCAAAATCCTTCGTGCACCTTCTCCTCCCATCAGTTCAACTCGGGCCATAAGGAAGCATGCTCCACTGTGCCCCTCCCCTTGACTTGGGAGTACAATACATAGGAGTCACAGGTCTGCACAAGCTTTTTTGCCTGTGGTTCCACTATGTAACGAAAAACCGAAATTGACAGTATACAAGTTCACCCACCCACTGTAAAAATGTGAGCTCAACATGAAATGTATTGTTGTTGCCTTTCTTGCCTCTGTTTTTTGTATGGAATTCCGTAATTGTATTCTCACTTTTTATTTTTAAATTTAAAACAATACAAGCTAGTTACATAAGATACTATTTAGTTTTTTGTTCTTTTAATACAATCAAATCGAATTTGCTTTCAAATGCTTATTGGGTACTGTAAGTGTGTCACCCAGGAAAATGTTAATGATGGTGCGGACAAGGTGTCTCCCCGATGGCATGGTAACATCATCACCTTGTAATCAAGGGATCCCAGGTTTGATACCTGGTGGAGGTACATAATGGTTTTGGATCCTACTTTAAGTAGTAGCTCCAGTCCAGCCTATCTGTGCATAAAGTGGACTTAAAGCAAAAATCTCAATGTCTCAAGGTGGTGAACTCTAATTCTATCTTTTAAGCTGTTGTATCCCCTTTGTTTTTATGCTTGCACTTTTCGAAGTTCCCGATGCACGTTATTGTGCCGATGACAGAAATGTTGAACATAGAAATATATTCGTAAGTATGACAATGGTACTGTTAACCTAGATTTTTACAAAGAGCTCTGGTGGAACCATTCTCACTAATATTCGGACAACAATCTAATTTGTTTTGCTGTAGAGACCAAAGTTTCCATTGTTGATAACAACAATTGGGAAGCAGCGGACTCCTTACACGTTAACACAGAAAGTGTGGAGCTGGGAGTATGTGTACTACTAAACAGACACCTGTTGCCTTTATATATTCCCGGCAGTGAATGTGTTAATACTTGAACATATACTGATTCTCTTTCATGCTTAATTAATAGAAATTCTCTGCTGAGCTTGTCATTTATAATGCACATGTCATGCTTATACCCTGATACAGGAAACAACCATCTGCAGTACTACGATACCACAAATATTAAGCTTACTACAGACAATAACACACCTAATGTAAAAAATGATTATTTTTCTTCATATTATTCTCTTTACAACAATTCTACAAACTACAGAAAGACACAATGTTCACAGATCGAACACAATTGCTCTCTGTGAAATGAACAGTATTACTTCCTGAATCATTTTTGTACTGTAATGTCCCTTTGTTTTTTTAAAACTAGTTAACTGGCAGTTTCTCTCTCTATATATATACATCATGAATGTTAAAAGAAGCAGATGTGCATATTATAATATGCAAAACTAAAAGAAAAGCAAGCCCACAAATGCTGTGTTACGTGACAAGCAAAGAAATAATTTTGGGGGTGTTGGAGTGTTAAAATTCAGAAAAAACAACTCTGAAAACATTGGAAGCTCGTAGCTGGTAATGCACATATGTTAAAGGAATTCTGAAAGCTAATTGAGATATAAAGATCCCCAAGGGAAGTAATTATCAAAAAAATTGTTTAAACCAGTACAATTTTTTAAAAATGTATATATGATGCTATAAAAACAAAAGAGATTTTTGATAACTTGAGAAAAATATTTTAAACTGGGAACTCAGTTTTTTAGTAGTTTCAGCTTTCATATTCATTAATTCTTATTATTTGAAGTACCTATCTGTAACAAGGTGGTGATCTTATGTGATTATATAAGCAGTTGGCAAGGTTGGAAAGAGAAATATTTAGTATCAGTGGGCCTTTGTCCTGCGCAAGTGAAGAGTTTAAAAAAAAACTGTTAAGATATCCAAATACGAAGAAAAGTATATCTGTTTAGAATTTCCTCTACAGCAAATGAACCTTCATGTGATGTCCTTTCTCTGTTGTCTAGATGTTTATAATAGAGAATAAAGTTGAGATGTTGCAAAACTATTACAGATGTGTAGAAAAAGAGTGAAAGGAAATCACATGAAGATTCATGTGAACACACTAGAAAGATTCTAAAGAGATGTAACCTTTTTTGAATTTACAAATCATAGCAGTTTTTCAAAACAAGGAAAATTTTTGAAAAAGTCCTCACTGACACGTGCAATAGGTAGAGCGGAAATGTAGATTAAAAGGAAAAAAAAAAGTAAATAGCCAACAAATGCAAGTAACACTTAGAATGGTGAATTTTCTGCTATAATGTAGAAGTCAGGAGTAATATTTTTTGTATTATATGCTTTTTAGGTGCTAGTTACAGAACATTGCCTGATTTCTCCGATTTGCAAAATTGTCTGTTTCAATCCCAGCCTGATTCTCTCTACAGAAACAACGAAGAAATCTAATAAGGCAAATTGGGCATATCATTGTTACATTATGTACCTTCTGCACAGCAACGGTGGCATAAAAAACTGTGGGGGAAGGACAGTCACATTTAATATACCTCAAAATACCAGACAAAAATGCATATTTAGGTTAAGAGCCTTTATTTATATAGTTTTTCTTGTTTGTTGGGAGGGGGCTTCAGCCCTTCCGTGGCCAGCTCTGGCAATGTGTAGCTATTGTCTGGAAGAATCCGACTGTGTATGTGTACACTGGTGGGATTTTACAAGGCATTTTGTCTGTGCTGCATTTCAAGCTGTTGCCAGTTCTGCTATGCAGTGGTCAGTTGTTTCCAAAAAGTGTCAACCACCCTAATTATGTGTATCAGTTGCATTTGGAGCATACATTCCTTAATTGTTGTATAACATTTCTGAGTTTCGTCTTGGAAAAGAAACTGCATATTCAGAAATTTATTTTACGAGAACTAGTCATTTTAAATGTGTAACGACAGTAAGAATATCGCACCCAATTCGAGATTATGCATAGGTGTATATTGTAATTTTATCAATATACCATTGTCGGTTGATATTCACTTATCTATCGATTCATTCTATCCATTTTGTTCATAAGTGCCATTTCCAATATTTCATAATGGGTAATGCATTTAGAGGCAAGATAAAAGAAACAATAAATTCAGAAGCATTTTAGTGTATATTTTCAATACTGCACTGCAGTTCCGTCATTTATTTATGAATTATGGGTAAAGGAAAGGGTTACTTATTGAGATATATAATCTTACAAGTTTAACTATGAATCGTAATGGACGGCTAAAGAAGTGAACTCACATATTCATCTTACATAAGAAGTGAAGAAAAAGTAAATAAGCCAATCATATGTATAACAACAGTACAATATCAATTCAATTCCACTTTAAATGAGATCATAAACTTGCCAATGCAAGAATTCTCTCATACCTCAATAAAAGATGATTTATGCATAAATGTTTTTCCCCTAGAGTATTTCCCATGCACCAAATTATATTTAAAATGCTAATTTGCCTTAATCCTACTTGTAGTTAAGTCGTGCAAGAACCAAGATTGTTTAGTGAAAACAAAAAAGATAAAAATGCATTTCTGAAAATACACTTGTTTTGTTTTGGAATAAATACTGCATACATGAGAGCTATTATTTTTAGATATTTTTGTGGTATGGTTTAGATACTGATTTTCATTTGCGTGTTTTATTATCTTAAGACTTGCAGTATGTTTTCGAGACTTGAACAATTCTTAAATTTTGAGTTAACGGTACAAGTTTCCATGATCTTATTCTCTTCCTAATATTCTCTATTTCTATTATTTTAAGCTTAATTTAAAAGGAGTATTACTTATGACCATTGCCTATGTGTGTTTATGATAAAACTGGTTTTTATATTCCTCTGTGCAGTCTTCAGTAAAGAAAATCTAACTATCGGTCAGTTAAATCGTACTAAGTCAAGTAAATTTCAGGCCACAATACTATTTGTCAATGCCCAGTTTAGTTAAATAGGGGCCAAAAGAACTAATTTCCATGTATGTTATTATATCATAATGACATTACTATTAATAAATAAAGACATCCAATGATTTATATTTATATTGTAAATTTTGGTGCATTATATTTCTCCTTATTTACAATCAACTATAAAGAAATCTTGAAAAAGATGCCAATCATTATGTACATATAAAACAGTATGTAACTATTTGCAGGAACTCTTGTTGATCAGATATGAAAGTAATAATTGATATAATTTGTTCAACAGACCTAATATACATTTATAGCATTGTCAACTTATAGTTGTTAAAGAAAAATAAGTACTGAAAGTTACAGTTTCTTATTTTTACAATTGGAACTCACAGAACACAGTGTTAGTAACATTTAAACATTTACTAGTTACTACCAACAACAACTCTGAAGAATTAGAACATGGGAAATATAAAAAATGTACTAATTATGAACAGTATTTTTATACAAAGAGCAAAGATATATATTTGCCGTTTTTGTAAAGAACAATAAAAATTTCTTTGTATCCGGTGCTTACAGTCAATATACCTCACTAAAGGATAACTTACTGAATGTTTGTTTTGGAGCAACCCACAGAATAAAATCTTCACCATTCATTAACTGGGCATATTAACATCAAACCATTGCAATAATATATTTTATTCTCTTACTTTATTCCTTTGGCAGTAGTTACTAAATTACCTGTATTGCTTTAAAGACATCATGGAGGTAAATGTTAACAAATATGTTTGTTTTAACTTATTAAAAAGTAATTATAATTCACAAAACATCAACACAAAAGTCAGCATCGCATAAGTGTTGGTGGGATTCATTAAGGATGTACCGATTTTTACAGATAATGTACCAATCTGATATTAAACAGTAAACATTCTGTAGGACCTGAATGATAAATATTTGCCTTCATAATAAATACACAGGGTGTTCCACTTCATTGTACCTAGTTTCAGTTGCCTGGGCTAGTTTAGGTGAGTCAAGATATAATGAAACAACAGATCCCATCTGAAAGGAAGCATTTCTTTTGAGAGTTATGCTCTACTGGGACCATGAGTATTGAATGTATAATGCCGAAGAATGTGAAATCTCGGAACATATAATCGGGATTCCGTTCAGCATTAGAGGAGCCCCTGTACTGTTTGTGAACCACGGAGAGCACATAGAGATATAGTTGTTTTGTAAAATGAAACATTGTAGGTTCCTTTCAGATAGACTCTGTTCTTTCATTAAATGTTGCTCTGTGAACTTTTCCCAGACAACTGAAAATTGACTGCATTCAAGTAGCAACACCCTTTATACTGACAAATAATTTGGAATATCAATGTTGTTAAAAGTTTGCATAACAACTGCTGAATATTAGAGAATAATACAGTAGGCATTACTATTAAAGTATTGGGTTGGCAACTAAGTTCCCGCCGTTTTTTTTAATTGGAAAAATCTCTATGACATTAAATACGTTTGGCACGAAGGTGTACATCATGCGAAAGAGAATATATTGTTCTACCTAAATTTATGTTTCTTTGTTACTAAGACACATTTTTTTGTTATTTACAGATCATTAAAATGGAATGTCAAGTTGAGAAGAATGAGCATTTTCGACACCTCCTCCTTTTTGCCTTTAATCAAGGTTCTAAGGCTGCAGAAGCTGCTCGCAACATTTGTGCTGTGTATGGAGTGGGTGCTATAGCTGAAAGAACCGCCCGTGATTGGTATGCGAAGTTCAAAAAAGGAAATTTTGACCTCAAAGATGCATCTCGTTCTGGCCGTCCAGTTGAGTTCGATGAAGAGCGATTGAACCACCTGTTGCATGAAAATCCGCGTCAAACAACAAGGGAACTGGCAGAGACAATGGGTTGCTCCCACACTACTGTAGAGAAGCATCTTCACTCGATGGGAAAGGTTCAGAAGTGTGGAGCATGGGTACCTCACACTTTAAGTGTCACCAACAAAAATCAACGAGCCACAATCTCCGCTGGTTTGCTTGCTCGGCACCGTGCAACCCATGGACACAAGGAACGATTTCTTCACCGAATCGTTACTGGCGATGAAAAATGGTGCCTTTACATGAATATGAATGGCTGAGCCCCGGGAAACAAGCGACCCCATGTGCGAAACAGGAACTTCATCCATGTAAAACGATGTTGTGCGTATGGTGGGACTGGGAAGGGATTCTCCATTTCGAATTGCTTGAAAGGAACCAAACGATCAACGCGGAACTCTATGTGCAACAAATGGAACGACTCAACGCGGCTATTCAAGAGAAAAGACCGAATCGGCAGCATGGTGTTCTTTTGCTGCACGACAACGCCTGCCCTCATATCGCCAATATGACCAAGGACGCCATTCAAGCTCATGGTTGGGAAGTGCTGCCACACCTACCATACTCTCCCGATTTGGCACCAACGGATTTTCACCTCTTTCAATCTCTTTCAAATGCTATGCGGGGAGTTTCGTTCAATACTGATGCAGAATTGAGAGCTTGGTTGGATGACTTTTTCGAGTCAAAACCACGTGATTTCTACCGACGAGGTATTGAAAACCTTGTTGAACGTTGGCAAAACGTTGTAAACAACACAGGAGAATACATTATTGATTAACTACTTGTATCTGTTTATTGAAAACTAACCTTTTAACACCTTCCTTAAAAAACGGCGGGATCTTAGTTGCCAACCCAATAGTTTTCATTTATGTGGCGATGTTTTGTTCGGGCTCAACAGAACTTTTTCAAGCTTACACTAATGAATGTGTATGCATGTGTGTATCATCGTAGTGAAAGCTTGAAAAAATTTTGGGAACCGGAACAAAATGATGTCACAATAATAGAAAAACACTTTAGTAGCAACCTTTATTGTATTATTTTGTAACAAATAATTTTGACAGACCTCGAAAATAATGTCTATGTAGAAATTTAATAATTACAAGTGTATAAATAATTTTATTTTGATATTCAGAAGGATATAAAAAAATTATGACAGAACTACAAAAATACGTTCAGATTATAGAAATATCAGATTAGTAAAAGTGTTTACCGGTCCCACATCCCTACCATACAAAGAGCACAAGAATGAAATTAATACCTCCAGACTACATTAATTAGAAATACTACTACAACAAAGAAGCCCTGACTTGCCTGCGGTTAATTATTAACAGAAAAACTGAGTCTCGTTTTGCATAGCATGTTAAATATACGGTTTGTGCGCAATGTGTTTATGTGTTTATTGTATTAGCACCTATTTAGAATATGAAGAAAAGTACACAAGAGGACAGTCAGTACTTAACTAGAAAAGAAGGACTGAAGATTTTATGAAACCAAGACTGCATTATCGTACAAAAAGTTCATTGATGAAATTTCAGGTGTGTATATTGTTCTTGTCCTTGTTTTATGTGGCAAACGTAACTAGATAAAAAATAATATGTGCACATGTACACCTAAGATAAAATATGTTAAAATAATTCTGTAAACTGGTAATTTGTATAAACATGAATAAAGTTTTCATTAACTGGATATAACAAAACTGGTACAGTCATCTATGTTTGATTATATAAATAACATCTATTATAGAAATTAGCTACTATGCAAATATATACAGTATGTTAAGAACAGTTAGATATATATTTATATATCAATCATATGTACACTTCTTGTATATGCTAAGACTCCAGAGCTGATTCAGTGCATTGGTGGTGAACACCAAATGTCTTGTAAAGAAAAGTTAAGCCAAAGTAGTCTCGAGACAATACTAAATTACAATAAAAAACACAACGCTTTTCAAAATAAGTCTTTTAACTTTTCCTTTTCAGACAATATCAAACTGAAAGACAATATTACTGAGTCGATTGTTGAGCAATATTGTTGGCAGTATATGGCGAATTCTTCTGTTTTATATACAAATAACTTAAAGCCTAATTTTGTTCTATACACAATGTGAATAACACAACACTACAATAAACATTACCAACAATAATTGCTTTTACAGATTTAAAAAAACCGTCATCATTTGGCATTCATCTTGAATGTTGAGGTATTAAGCAAACATATAACATTACCTTTACAAACGTGAACACATGAAACACTGTTCCAAATCACAAACTTTGCAAGAGATGCACATATTTAATTAAAAAGAAATGTTAGGTAATTCCAAAGTATTATCAGATTAGATTAAATTTAATATACTTCATGAAACTCACTTTTTAAAATTCAACAGCATACTTATATTTATAACCTCTTTGTACAAGCACAATTCTGTGCATTTCTATTTGTTATTGAATTTATCAATTTGGTGATCCATTTTCTGTTATTGGAAGCTAATACAACTCACTCCTGTCTGTAATTGTAACCCATATAATGTGTGTATTTGGTAACATCATGCATGTTTGCAGTACAATATAAAAATTCTATACTATAGTTCAAGGACATGCATAACTACAGCAAATGAAATAACTTATATTTAACTGTGTGTAATTTTTCTCCACCCAGGAATAAAAAAGTCTCAGAATTGTGTTGTAAAAAAATTGATTTGTTATGATCATTTCTGCATAAAACTGATTTCTTATGGTCATTTCTACAATAACTTTTTTTAATACATCTTGTATGCCAAATTGCTTCTGAGTACAATTTATGCATATTCAGTATTAAGTTACTTATGCACACAATATTATCCTTAAGATGTGATGTCCTTTGATTTAAATGCAAAAAAACTTTAAAAATCAGATATAAATAGTATTAATAAAAATCTTGCAATCCCAATGAAATGGTCTGCTTGATAAATCATCATATTAAAAGTGAAGAAAATTACAAATTTTAACACTTTTGAAACTCTTCAAAATTTATTTTCAGGACATGTACTTTAGGACAACATTTCAGTGTATTCGTCCAACATAAATACCATATAATTTCAAGAAATCTTCTGATAAAAATATAACTTGTAGTTATAATTATGAACATAAAGTAACCTAACACTAAACATTAAAATAATTTTGAATAATGATTTTATAGTAAACCATTTGTTCCATACTGAAATAGCTATTTTCATAAACTCAAACAAACATGCTTAACTTGTGTTTCATGGCTGTCCCTGAGTGAAATTAAATTACTTTTTTAAAAAGAGTATTGATATAAAAAATATTATTAAACTCGAACTCATTCCCATTCAGAAGCCAGTTTTCATTAATGCTATATATTTTTAAAAGATGTGTCCATTTGATAATACGTATTTATCAAGACATACTCTATTTAAAAGCTTATTGGATCATGTTTCTCTCCCTCCTCCCAAATATAGAAGTTAATTCTGTAATTTCAGTGGATTTTGAGACTATTTCAGCAATGTGTCTTTCAAAAATGTCTTTCATTTTCAAGATCTCTGATGAGTATTTGGAGAATTTTTACATGTATTGAAGTTGAGTTTTATGGTACTGTAAAAATTATTTTTCTTGTGGAATTATCTAGACAGAAAGAGAAACATATGATGCAAAGTTCTGCTGAGTGCTCTCAGTGGAATTCTAATTAGATTTAAGTTTTCACACTTTGGATTGTCAGAATCATTCTTCAAAATGACAGATATTGTCAAAAAAATTTGTTGCTATAATAGGCCCAAGTTCAAGTGAAATTTTAAGGAAATTTTATAGTAATTAGTTTCCAAGTTACTGCATGAAAATTACATAAAATTTTGAAGCATTCACTTGAAATTCCCTTTGTGACAAATGAGTTAAAATTTCAAGAGATAAAATAGGTCAGTATCATTTCCTGATATTTGGAAATGCATTTTTTCTATATGTTGCAGAGGTGAGTTTACTAAAATGCACAGAATTGTTATCCTTAACAAAAGTTACTTTGGCTCTTAACTGTTTTGTTTTTCATTCGGTTTGATTAATACTTATTTCTTTCCTTTGACACAAGTTTACAACCAATACTGACACAACATGTGCACCAGTAATATATTTCCATTCTAATACAATATATTGTCATGATTTATGGCATGTGTGTGAACCAATTTGGAAATCAATATACTGCACATCAACAACATTTTATTTTCTTTCAAATACTTTCTTCGCAACCCATTTCAACTGATTATACCACACCACACACTCTCATGACTTGTACTTGTACCATTCTAAAACTTCGATGAAAATGAGATCTCAATGTAACATGTCAAAAACATCTCTACACAGTATAACATCAATAGAAGAATATATATTACAAAACATGTTGTGCTTGTTTAAAGCTATGAATGAATGTGAAAAATTTATTTAATTTTCTTTTCCTATTTGACAAGGTTAGTTACCTTGTCAGCAATCTTTGGACCCTCTCAGATAATATAAGAATTGGCGTATTATCTGATAACTTCTACAACTTCATGTTATCTACCAGCTTACCCAGCACAGATCTGAGATCACATTACCCTTCTTCCGAGCGGTTAATGTGCATTTCACGTACCTTGAGATCAAGCATCAACTCTATGCTTCTAAAAGACCGACACGTTTGATTATGTACTATACAGGCCAACGACAGTGCTGTCCAGTAAAGATCTCCATATGGGTTGCAAATCCACTGCTAGCTAGGATCAAGTAGTTCCCAAAGTAAGAATATTGACAATGTCCAGGAAGCGCTTAACACAACCTATCATAAGATATTAATGCTGCAAATCTAAAAAAGTTCATTTTCATTTACAGATATGCAAAGTATCACATACTTTTAACAAAATAAATACTTTTTTTAATCATATGATCTTAATTGTGATTTTTTGTACAAAAAAGCAGCACTTTTGTTTTGTGTACAATTAAAATATACTTATATACAAATAATTTGTTTCATTTAAAAAAATGGACCTCTAACATTTGATTCGGTAATTATTTATAAAACTATTTGCTAGTGGTACTAGAAGTATAGTACTAATTTCTATGCAAGGTGATTGTTTTCCTCCCTACTTTTCTGTGCAGATCGAGACAGATTACAAAAGGCTAAAGGATCAAGTATACTCATCGGTTTTGGATTAAGATTCACTTATGTTGATGTATCACTGTCACGATAAATGGGACAAAATCCTTATTCACAGTTTTTTTTAAATATCGTATTCGACATAAATTTGTAAAAAATAGTTACGAGCGATCTTGGCTAATGCTGTGGATATAGTCGTTGCTCGTAGCTTCATCTTGTGGACCAACTCTTCATTTTCTTTGTTCAATCAGCAGGCATTTTAATCGCCAAAACGGCTGCAGGCTTTCTTCCACTTGCACTGGGTGCACCATTGGTCTCGATGCTCCATTCCATAAACTTTGCGGCATTTCTTGGTTTCCCCACGTAGCTTGCGAGTAGGGCTCAATTTTGGTGAGCTGAGTGGACGTGGGCTCAGTTTCAGGTACTTCTGTGGCGATGTCTGTAAAGCAATGTACCACGTAATTAGCAGGCAATCAAAAATATTGCAGGATGTTCAAAAATTATATATTATATGATAAAATTGGTATACAGTGGAACCTTGATAACTTAACCTGAACATCTCGCATTCCTTGATAAGTCGATTTTTTTTTAATCCCCTTGAATTGTCCATAAAACACAATACTAATTTAACCTCAACAACTCGAGTAAAACCTTGATAAGACTAATCCTTGTACAGTTTATGGGATGCCGTTCGAGCTCAATAACTCGAAGGTAGACTATGAAAAACCTGTATAAGTCGAAGTTAAATTCTAATCACCTCAATAACTCGAAGCTTTAGTTGCACGGACCTCAATAAGTCGAAGTGTAGGGTGCGGACGTACAATGTCAGGTGATCAACAATCGTGTCGGGACTTGAACTCCCCCACTCTGCCATGTATGTAAACTAACATCATTGTTAATGTGCTTAGTGTTCGTTGTAGAAGTGTTAATTAAAAATGATGCTACATACGTTATAGGCATACATAGTGCCGACGTTCAGAATGGTCAGTAAACTTTAGACCTCTATTACTTGAAGTCTGCAATTTTGGCCCTCAATAACTCGAACCTTGGTAAGTCGAAATCCTTAATACCTCGATTTTTTTCTTTTTCCCCTCAAGTTCGAGTTATCAAGATTCCACTGTATTAATTTGAAGAACAACTCTTAAAGTTCACCCTCTTCGAATATTGTTATTTTTCAGTCACTTCTTTCAGGATTCCCTGATGCTTCAGAAAAGATCCATGCAATATCAAATTTCTATTGGCATATTTTGTAGAATATGAAGTGTAGCTGTAGCCACAAGTTTTTCTTTTTTCCCCCAAGTAAATGGTGTAATGTAGCACAAATCAAACAAATCCAATGGGATTAAATCTAGCTAAAAGTTTCTATCAGAACCTTGCACATTACTTTTTTGGCAATTGTGCCAGAAACACATTACTGACATAATATAAGAAATTGTAATGGGACACGCACATATACTACGTTAAAACATTCCTTAAATATTTTCAACACTAGGAAAAATAAATAAAGCAGGGGTGTGTGGGATCGGGACCGGAAAAAAATTCCATTCCAATCCCAACTTTGGGAAATTATTTCCCAACTTTTTGAGATATGGAACGATCAGGAAATTCCAATGATCGCATCTAAAAGTGGTTAATTCGTTATGTTTTTGCACTATAAGTGACTGAAAATTCTTGTAAATTGCAGTTTTTATTCCAGAAAAGAAAGCACAATCACCTGAGAGGGAAATAGTGTGCAGAATTCACACTTTCAGTCCCAAAAAACTTGCAACTTAGTAAATGGTGAATTCTTCCTGTCCTGAATATTGGAATTTTCAGAATTTCCCATTCTGATTCCATTTCACACACCTCTATAATAAAGCATAGAAAGCCCATACTCACATCCTATGCAACACTCCATCGACATAAGTAAAACAACACACAAAGCAGGTTGCTGCAGTAACAACACAGGACTTACATTTTTTCAGCCATGTTGATGACATGTAACATAAAGTAAGGGCTTTCTTTTCCATATAACATGAATGAAATAAAAATCAATTTTATTTTTTTACCATTAGAATTTTTAGTGTGCTTTTGACTGATAATTTGTTTATAGAAGAAACTTCATAATGTAAGATGATCATAACTACTTTATTATTACTATTTATTAATAATTGCTATTAAAATGACAAGGTACAGCTAGTTGATGTAGGTACTGACCGGTGAGCTGGTTCCAGACGAGAGTATAGAAGGCCCATTTGGAATTGTGACACAAGCTGAAGCATACCCATTCCTCATTCCTAACACCTGTAGCTGCTTCTGGTACTCTGGGTCTATAAAATTTGATACATCATTCACTTGTCATCAACACAGATGAATAAAACAACACTGAAATTACACACAATTAATAATGTATGCCGAAGCTATTGAGCAAAGCCACATTAACGTAGATTTAATTACTTAGTGATTCTAGAGACATTGTCGGTTATAATATATACAATATACATACATATATAACATCTAGAATCATGGTGTCAGCGCTTGAAATGAAAAATGTTATGGCGTTTAGCTGCGAGGATGCTCGGTTTAACATAGTTAGACAGCTGGGTGGATACCATCTCCCTCAAAGCACTCCTCCATTAAGAAAATAAATAAATAAACAAATCTGCAAAGTGTATTTTATTATAATTACCTCAAATATATCCAACTCTGCCTAGGTTCGTAGAGGATGCCGCTTGGGGAATGCTACATTTGCATCGCGTTAAGAATGATTTGGTAAATATTCACATATTAACTACGGTTTGAGAAGATGTGATTTTCATTTTCATTTCATTAGCCCTGACCAAAATGCAGTTGGAAAAAAAAGAGGTTGCAACACTTGTGGTGGAAAAGCTAAAGGAACTTGGGTGTGCATTACAAATATTTATGCCTGGAAAACTGAGTAGAATCATTTATGCCTAATATATGAAGAAAACCTTGGTGAAATTATAAAATTATTATTATATAATTTATTCAAATCAATGTTAAGCCATGGTATAATATTTTGAGTGACTCACCCAGAAGTAATAAAATACATAACCTGCAAAAGAAAATCATCTGGATTATGGCATGAGTACATGGCAAAAGACTTTTGTAGAAGGTTTTTTTTTTGTTGTTGTTTGGGTGAGGGCAAGGGTGCCAAGGGTGGGTCAGACTGGACTATGGTCCACCCTATTAAAATGTAATAGGTAAATTTCATAATAAAAATAAAATGAAAATATATAGATAATGAAGAATATGATTGGAAACCTGTGAGGAATCAATTTCAAGATCTCTCTTAGTTTCAGAAAGAGACTATGGACACTTGTAATGTAATGGTACTTTTTCATGTTTTCCATTCACACGTTGTACTGTTAATTGCTGTATACATTTTAATTATTACTATCTCATGTTAAAGCTAAATAATAAATCTTGGTTAGTATCATGTGAATATCAAAATACATTTTTTAAATGAAGTGAGGACTGCAGGGCAAGCAGCAATACTGGAGCATTGTTAAGAGAGGCAAGAGGCTTTCATGCAGAGGGAAAACTCTTGTCATCTAATTTGTGACAATACAGTTGGTATTGTAATTATGACAGAGGAAACAGGGGGGTATTTCCTTGAAAAGGAGGGGGCCTTCCCCAAGAGTATGTTTTCCCATAAATGGCATTAATATATGAATGGGAAACCAGGAATTTTTAAAAGAATAGAACCAAATAATTTGAAAACCGAGCAAATACCATGTACTTTTTGTCCTTGCCAGGATTTGGGAATGAACATTTTTCCACTTTTTTTCCTGATAAGTTTTTTAATGGAAGATATTCTGTATAAAAATGTTTGGTAAGATTTTACAATACCGGACACTGCTGTAATTTATATCCTACTTCTTATACTCACGAAATACGTAGTCCTGATGAAGTATCTGAGGTTAACATGTGGGGGTGACGTGTTGAAATTGTTAATTGACGTGTAGAAGTGGTAAAATAAGCTTTTCAATTACCATGATCATTCTCCGTATACAAGCATGGAAACCATGTTTGTTCAACGTAACGTTCTCTTGTTTAGTAATCTGTGTGGTGTGAGGAAGATGGCGACTTTGAAGGTAGGAAATAAAGTTATTTCTTTCATAAGTTTTTTTAGTAACTTTTAGTTGGGTACATATTAATAATACATGGCTATCGTTCATATTTCGCATAATCAATGATTTTGGACACTTGATCACGATTGTGTAGTTACATTTTTTTTATGGTGCCCCACAAACCATTCATGGTAAGGTTAGGTTAGGCAAACAGTTAAAATTTGGGGTCTTAGTAATATCAGGAATGTATATTTCATTTTTAAGTATTGGAAACAAAATCTTCCAGTAAATAATGAGCAATCGTGCATTGTAGGTTGCAATCACGGACCCCCTTTTTTTGGAAATTCGACACGTGACCGCCAAATATTAACTGCAGATTCGTGATTAGGAGCCAGCCCTAAATTATTGAGTATGCGAAATATGAACGAAATCGGGGAATTGTCCTGTATTGTAAAATCGCTCCAAATGTTTCTATAATTTATTTTAAACAATGTCGAACAAACAAAATTTCCTGAATATCAAGTGTAGTTTAACACAGTTAAAACTTGGTTATTCACACGTTAAAGAACCACAGAATGGTGTGGAAATTTATTTTCAAGTTGCTGGAGATATTTTTTAGGTCATACCACTTAAAAATATGTAATATTATAGAAAAATACATTTTTTTAGTCCCCCTGCACCCACATCATCATTTTGTTCAATTCAAACACTGCACAATAATCACTCACCTTCATGTGGTGGACGTGCCATATCCCTGTGTGATAAGGTAGGTGGTGATGATGTGTTTAAATTCAATTCAGGGTTATCCAGATCTATTTCTGTGTAGTAAAATTCCTCCTCGTGATCACTAAATTCAGCATCATCTGTCTCGCGTGGTCTGAAAAGCAAGGATGTGTATTGATTGAAACATATGTTACATGCTACATATCTAACTACGTTTATATGCAGATGGATGCCCAGGAAAAATTTCAGGATGGATTTTGTAATGCCATAATTGTCATAAACAGCACAAGTAAGTATGTAGTATATGCTACTCTTAGGAAAATAATTTAGATAAAACTAGTTTTTGTGAATTTCTATAGGTGAAGTTAGTTTTTAAGAAAGTCTTACGGTGAAGTCTTTTAGTCATAAAAATTGGAATTCATTCATGTTCTAATTAAAACTATTTTTAATTAACGAACAAGTATAGACAAAACTAATTTTCATGAGTCACGTTTCAGTTTAAGCCTAACCATCATAACCAAATATTGTTCATAGGTTAACTATAAGAATATACTTTAAAATGGTTTAAACTGAAGTGAGGCTAGTGGAAACTAGTTTCAACAATAGTTATGTGAGTTAACTACAAGACAACAGATTTAATCCTAGTTTTCACTAGACATTCGTTAAAACTAGTCCAGCTGCAGAGGAACAATGTCTATTCTAAACTCCATGTAAGTTAATGTCTATGCCTTCCTATATATTTGCACAGCAAATCAATCATATGTTCCAGCAATGTCTTGTGTGAGTCACCCTCAGCAGTTTGCCCAAACATATGATGTAATAGATTAAATTTATCCTGTTATAACATAATAATAATAATAATAATAACCTGTGGCACAATAGCCTGTGAGAGCCAGTGCCTACCTTATCGACTGCCGGCCTCACACCCACTAGAGGTGTGAGATCATCCAACTAGTTAGGGGGTGACATGTAGTCAACATGACGAACCCCCATTTGTTGTTGTGGGTTTTTTATGTCTAAGTTACTCTACTCATTTGTAGCTCCTCAATTTCCTAACAATGGTGGTTGGCCACGGGTCCCATACACAGACTGAAAAATATCTGGAAAAGTTGTTACCCTTTCCTGTGGAGACTCTGTGGCGGATCCAGAGGGGGGCACAATGGCACGTGCCCCCCACCCCCCAAATGCTCGAGC
This sequence comes from Lepisma saccharinum, assembly GCF_977018435.1. Taxonomy (NCBI): domain Eukaryota; kingdom Metazoa; phylum Arthropoda; class Insecta; order Zygentoma; family Lepismatidae; genus Lepisma; species Lepisma saccharinum. The sequence continues at coordinate 28,844,613 of NC_139238.1, forward strand.
AAATTATACTCGTAATATGTAATTTACAAAATTAATAAAAAAATCTTATTAATTATGTTTACACTTTTGAAAAGTGGTGCACCCCGTATATCATTAAATATTGCTGAGTGCCGAACATCATTTGAAGTTGGTGCTCCCTGTGCATTGTTGAAAGTTGGTGCCCTCCATACACCATTGGAAGTTGGTGTTCCCGAACATCGTTGAAAGTTGGTGCCCACGTGCATCGTTGAAAGTTCCTGCCTCTCGAACATCGACTATGTTTCTTTCATAAATCGTTTGTAAAGTTTCTCCCTGTTCTTTGTTCCGTCATGAAAGAATCAAAGGGTGTGAAAGTAAAGTTTAAAGTGCATTATCCTACCCAACACTATATGCAGGTGGTGCGATCAGAACTAAGCTCCCACTTATTCAACAATGTTCTCAAACAATGCAAGGGTCTACGTTGTTTATTTATTTTTAAGAAACAGCTGAATGTAGAAGAAAAGTTCTTGTCAGCTTTTTAAGACAATGTTGCTTGTTGACAGTTGTTGCCCATATTTGAAATTGCTAATAATATTTTACAGTTGTTTAAGAAAGTAAAACCCAATTCGGAAGAAGACACAGGTGAAAAGCATGAACTGGAAAGTAGTTCCAGTAAAGAAAATAACACAAATATAGCTTGTCTAATTAAATCTGAACATTTGTGCAAGTGTAGCTACAGTGAGTGAAAACAATGAAGAGAATAGTTGTAGCAGTACTTCAAGTGAAGAAAAAGAGGAACAAAGTTTAGCTGAGTGTGGATATTGTAATGATATGGGACACTTTCTTGGAAGTACTCTAATAAAGGAGGAGATAAAGTACAATAATTTGCAATATCCTTGGATTCCTCCCATGGATTATACTTTCCCCTATGTCTTTCAAACAGGGAAAAACAGTTTTTTCCAGCACAAATGGTTAATGACTAGCTCAGACAATTATAGAGAAGATGAAACATTTGAATTTAGACATTGCTTTTCTCAGAGGTCAAGGTTATGACGGAGGTTCCAATATGAGCGGAATCTACAAGGATGTTCAGGCTCGTACTCTTCAAGTACAACCAAAAGTATTATATGCACATCTGTGTCAATCATAGACTTCATTTAATTCTGACCAAGGCTTGTAGCATTCCAAATGTACGAAATGTTGTGGGAGCTATTTCAAGTATCGCTAAGTTCCCAAAGGGAAACTTCAGGAAGAACTCATTTGTTAAAACAAACTATAGAAGAAATGTTTCCTGGCACTAAAAGTACAACAATTAAGACTTTATGTGAAACCTGCTGGGTAGAATGCCATGATGCGGTACTGCATTTCCTTGAAATACTACCTTCTTTGCTTTGTGTCCTTGATGAACTAAGCTTCAAAGCAAGAAGCACTGAGGTAACATCTACAGCTCATTCTTTAGCCCAGTCGATTTCAAATTTCGAGTTTCTGATCAGTTTGAAAGTATTGGCAAAATTCCTGTCCATTACTCTTCCTTTGTCAATCCAACTACAGAGCAAGCAAATGGATTTAACGCAATCATCAAACTTGGTTCAGCTTGTTTACTCATCTCTATTGGATATAAGAAAGAACAGTGCTCAAGAGTTTGATAAAGTCTTTCAGGAAAGTAAAGCACTTGCTGAAGAGCTGAATGTTCATGTAAAAATCCCAAGAATTGCACAGAATCAAGGACATAGGTCAAATATTCCCTCAAAGAATGTCATCGATTATCTCAGATGTGTTGTGTTCATCCCTTTTCTGGATTATTTAATATCTGAATTTGATTATAGATTTCAAAGAAACCAGATTGAAGTCTTAAGCACTCTACAGAAAGTAATACCGAAATTCATTGTTGAAGAAGATGACCCAGCTAAAGATATAATTGAGGCAGTTAAATTTTATGAAGATGATGTGCAGTCTATTTTAGCATTAGAAGGGGGACTCAAGTTAAGGAGACAATTCTGGTTATTGGAAAAATCTACCCCAGATAATCCAGCAGAGGCGTACGAATTTTCTTCCATGTATCCCAACATTAGAAGTTTGCTTCACCTGTTGTGTGTGATTCCAGTCACAACGGCTACAGCTGAGCATTCATTCTCCAATCTGCGAAAAATCAAGACCTACCTTAGATTTGCAATAGGTAATGAACGATTGAATGGTTTGGCTCTCCTGAACATCCATAAAGACAAATACCGAGTGAAGCCAGAGGAGGTTATTGACATATTTGCAAGGAAACATTCACGAAAACTACAGCTACAGTATTTGTAGGGTGAGTTAAATGTATTTTAGTAAGTTCCAATTAGCTATTTGACAATTGAAAAGTTAAACTGGTGTCCAAATTACTAGCAGCTTTATCATGCATGTTACTGAAAATGACTCAGGTGCTACATTAAACTATAAAGCAAAAAAGAATTAAGAAATAACGTAAAACAGACTGTTTATAATATGAAAATACTTCTGTAACTTGTGCATTTCTGTGTTCTCAAGGAATACACTATTTTTAATATATTGTTTTTTTTACAATTAATTTTTAAATATATTTGTTCTTAATAACTTGGCCGCATGTACAGATGACTAGAATTGGTACTTAAAGAAATATTAAAGTATAAAAGACTTGTTTCACCATGGTAAACTTTAATTTAAAGTAGTACTGTAATCTTCATTAGTATTTATGTGTACACTTTTGGAAATTGCCCCCCCACACACACACACACTGAATCCTGGATCTGCTCCTGGAGACTCAAACCTGCATGCCTCCCATAGTCGTTGACCAAGGCTTACGGCTTAGACCACACATCCATGGTGGGGGACTTTATCCCATTTCACGATAATTCTAAATTATTCACAATATAATTGAATATATGCTACTAATCCCAATAATATGCTGAGCACCAATGTAGATTATTCTTGTCCACATAAACTCATAAACATATATATATAAATGAAGTAATGAATTTCCTACACAAGTAATAAAATATTAATAATAGATGTAGGGTAATAAGAAAATCCAGTCAGTGGATGCATCGTATGTTCGGCAAATAAATCAGATCCTGTGATGAAAACATGCCGGATAAGCATTGTCTTTCCCAAAGTGATTCAAGGTATGATTATTTTGATCATATGAGAGATGTGTACTTTTCACCTTTTCTGAAGGCCTGCAGAAACCGTGGAAAGTGTGTAAAGTGATGAAATGCAAATTTTATCGCTCTAAGAAGTCTTCACATACAGTTTCCTTAACACACGTGAATTTGTTTGCCTGATTTCTTCTCAGAGTACACTGCATGATGAAGCTAAGATGAATCGTCCATTGTTTTTGATAAAATTTTGATTTCAATAGTCCTAATTGTAAGCAATAAGAGTTTCAAAAACGTTTCACCAGCTCCATATTTAAATATACATATCCTGCATATAACAAATCATATTTTTGTTATATAGTAAATAAGCTGTGACAAAGGAGGCCTTCCTCACCTTATAATATAGCATAATGGCTTCCATGCAGGTAAACTAGAAATATTAATCAGAGTGACTCACCCTAAATGTGTTTTCCTCACGTGCTTTTCAATGGCAACACATGTTGTCGTTATCATGGAACAGCCACGAAACGTGCATTTGAAGACTGTTCTGATTGCCTGAAGAGAAGAATAATGCAATTTATCAGAAAACAAGCATTTCATAAACCTGACACAAATACTTATACCAAGTAAGTTATAGTTCTAATATTATATATAATAGGTAAATACTAATATATACATGCATAACAAATCAGATTTTAGAACCAATTCATACTGAAATAAACAAAACATGTATTTCAACCCTTCAAGTTACAATATTTTCAGCTGTAGGCTTAAAAGCTTTCAGAATATCTATCATCTTTAGAAAACTGAAATATTATAAAATCAAAATAGAAAAAGGAATGTACATAGAAACTTTTTCAGTGTTAAGATAATAATATAATTAAAAGTTTAACTACCTGAACAAACATACTTAATAATAAATTTTGTGCACTGAACAAAATAAAAATAAATTATGGTCATTTCTCTTGAAATAATTTTTACCATACACAAATAAGACATATGCCCTCATAAAAAAAATGCCGATTCATAACTCTGAATAATTTTCTAAGAGCATTTGCAAGTCAAAAGCATATTTGCCATAATTATTCTTTAAATTCATCAACCTCAGCAATGTGGTAAATGTGGTAGTGGTACATAATGACATCATCATTTAAGTTGTTATTATTCTAATTTAAATTATTTGGGAGGGGATACATATACGAAATATGTTTCCTGGGCTGGGGGACACGACCCTACTACCCATTCCACTCCCCACGCCCTCCGGCCGAATCCCGAATTTGGATATCACTTTGGTTTTCCCCGAGTTCATAACTGCCTTCATTTGAAAATATTGATTTTTTTAAAGAAAATCTGGAGGGCCTGTAACCCCATCAGCTCCCCCCTGCGTCGCCAGTGTTTCGCACCCCTAGATTCCAGATCCTGTCGTCGCGTTATGTGCCTTTGTGTAAAATATAAACGTATTCCCGAGAACATTTTTTTGTATAAATGTATTCTATATTAAGAATGTAATTATATATATCCATTAATCTCGTCTTACATTTGATCCTGTTTTCTGTTATGGTGAAATTTTACATGACTGGTAGGGACATTGGTATTTTGTTGTTGCAACACTGATTTGCCCCAACTTGAAAATGTATTGAGATTATATGTGTGTATTTGTTAGTATGTGCGTGCCTTATTATATGTCAATTAAAATTTTTCTAATATATTATTTTCGAAAACCTCTAATGACTATGTATACGTGATGTATATCAGGACCGTGACTAGTCAGATTTAGAAGATATACGTCAAATTTGAAAGAAACTTCATATCCATTTCAGACACGTAAGTACCTGTGACTTTGTCAAGATTATTTTCGTGCTATTTTAAGAACGTTTGATATCTAATTTGGGCTGCAGAACTGCGCAAAACATTAACTGATAATGTATGTTTTACGAATTTAAAAAATAATAGAGATGCAACTCTTCCCTTGTCATGCGACGACTGTTTGTGACCCCCATTCGAGTTGACACCGTCTCTTGACCCTTTCCTTCCATTGAATTCATGTCCATACTTGCATCTACATTCTAGCACGGCACGGGTCGTCTGGCACACTTTTACAAGGTGAATGTAAAATTAAACTCAATATTTTCCCTTGTTAGAGTATCAAACTCGTGGCGAACATTATTTTAAAGTTGAAAGTATGTACAAGGCAAATCTCTCGTATGCTCTCCGGATTGAGGTAACGACAACTACCGTGTTTACAACTAACTACGTCACAGCAATCAAGGATTCTCTGGTTCGTTACCCAGTGGGGCATATTTCAATGGTTCGGGTTAAACAGAAAATTGTAGGTTCAGGCCATACACTTCAAAATTACACCACAGTGACGATAGCTAATTGTGTAGATGGATGAGGCCAAGCCTTGCAATGCAACAAATTCAATGCAAATTACGCAGAATAGTATATCTTTGGGTTTTTCACGTCATCGATGATCCATGTTAAAGATTGCGCGACTTTTGGAACACTTTGTATAAAAAGATAACGGGAAAGCCCAACATAAACTCTAAAGCCATATATATCGTCAATATTCAGTTATCATCAACGCGTCAACACATTGTAAATGTGAATGTCCTTATTTCTTGCACCTGCAATTCAGATTTCAGGGCATTGCGCCCAGTGACACTGACAGCATGATTCAATTCAACCGCGATAAAAAGAAATACATTGTCCTTTGTTTTACACACGATATCGGAATCTATTAATTTCCTACCATTGTCAAAGTCATGCGAGCACGAACAAAATCTTATCTAATCATTTTGAAGATCTTGTTCGAAATCATCAAAATAAGATAAACGATTAAAGTCCCCTGGCTTGTTCTTTTCAAGGATATTGACCCTCCCCCTCTGCTTGTCAGGACATGTGGCAACGCCGCGCATCAGCTGGTCGACCGGATTTCTGGCCTTCAAAACGCAACCCTTTGTTTATATTCGTTGCGCACTGCGCAAGTTCTACAACGCAACCGGGTTTGTTGCTGCTGGGATGTTTTTCAATTGGGCAGGACCGTTGAATTGGAATTTCCACAACAGAAGGGGCTTGTTTGTATTTATGATTAACTTGGATGCCAGTTCGTGTACGAAATAACACATGCAATTATTCGAGGGTCGTTAGCCGGAAACTGAAATGGTAAATATTACAATGCGTTTATGAAAGTGAAATCTGGACTCAGCGAAGCGCATTATTTGTTAAAATCTTTGTAAACCACAGAATCACCATGTTAATTAGCGATGAAGCAATATAGTGTTGTCCAATGCAGCATTTTCTGATTCATCACTACTTCTACTTCAGTGTTGCCAACTATAATACAATTCTTCTATATGCTACTACATTTGAGGTCTAAAAGAGAACTGCGAAGATGAAAATATGCATTCCGAACGGATTTCTCAAGTTTTATTTGTTTTCGTTGTAGAAGTGTTTCCTTGTATCTTGTAAACATGTATCCAATTATTTTTGTCCCTACTACTCAAAGGCTAAGGGGTCTTAAATCCTAATACACCACAGCCAAAGACCCTCTACTCTGGCATCTCCGTCTGTTCATTTAGTGGAATATTATAATATATATGTATGAGAGCGTATGTAATAAAGTAACATAATTGTCTAATTTTGCGTCACCTTTCTAATCACAGCAATGAAGATGAATTATTGAAAGATAAAATTGAAAAATTGACACTCGGAAAGGAACACTCCCGATCAGAGTAACATCCCAAGCCTAAGACCCAACGCCTTCCGTCACCGAAAGGGGCGGTTAAAATTAACATAATTATAATATAACATGCGAACGACATGCAAAATTTATTTTAATTTTCCATTTTGAAACTTAAGAGAAATAAGATCCCCTAGGTTCTGCCGCTCTGACAAATATGGCAGGTTATGAATAAACAAAATAATGACCGAAATCATCATTTCTAATAATGACCACTCAGATAAAAAAAAAAAAGTTATCTAAATGTTTATAATATCATTGTTCTTATTAAATGATCACACACCTGGAAAGATATATTTGTCATCTCTTGCCCCAGATAGCCGGGCATGGTTTATAGCCTTGCCATTCATTGATTTTCGTGAACCGAGATGTTATTTGCGTATGCAGTGTTCAGTTGTAATCAAACAGTTCCGGTTTGATTTGCTTTCAGGGCATACTTAAGTCATGCAGATAAAATTAACTTTTTTTTCTTTTTCCCAAAGTTTGAGTATTACGATTTTCTTCCAGAACATTTGCCAAGAGAATCTGGGGAATTTGTTCATGTATGAGTGTACATATATAAAAAAATCTCCTTAGATGTATGATATAAAATACAGTCAGTATCATAAGCGTCCCGACAATGTTTTCTAGGGGCAATGGTAAATACATAACAAATAAATGAACTTGTGAATAGAAGAAAATGATCAAATCAATTTAATTTCCCTTTTTTTTCAAAGTGCAGATGGGGTCCCCCCCCCCTTTCCTTTCTTCTGGTGAACCAATGCCCGGTATGAATTTAAAATTCTCCCTCCCTCTTTTTTGGGAAATTTGTTCCATTTGTTTTTAAGGACGTGACGTGCCTACGTGTTTTTTTTAGTAGTCTATTTTTGTGGGAATATGCAGTTCCCGGTATTTAAATTAAATAAAATAAATTTTTGAATTTTCTTTTGCAGTTGTAACTTTGTATTGTAAGTAAAGAAGAAGTGCTTGGATAAAGCACCAAGGTACTCCTCAGTTCTTCACTAATTTCAAATGTTAGTTGGAAACATTGCTTGATTTGTTGTTCTCTCATCAAAGTGACCACATTTTGAAAGGTGGCTTTTCGTTTCTGACAAAGAATTTCTACCATTAGTTCCGTATCGGCGAAGTGGTGGCATACATTGTATTCGAATGTAGGTCACTCGGAGGCCAATATCCGAAATTCCATTCCGCAGCAGAAAGAAACAACACCAATGTTTTGCCTACCGTTTGCAATGGTGCATGAATTCCAGGCGATGCTCTGCTGCTGACACACAAGAGATAAGGCAGGCGCGAAATGTCCATTGTTGGATTAACGGAGCAAAGATAACATGTACATCTAGTCACGTTTCTGTGCGTGATGTGTGACGCTCTGGTTTTCTGATTGAGACACCACTGTGGTGGCTATGGAGTGTTGTGGTGCAGGCACACGCACACAACACTAAGAATTCAATGTATACTGTGTTTTTGGGTGGTGGAGAATGCGTCACAGGCATTAGTCTTCCTCCTGAGATGTATTAATATAAGACTAACAATAAGTCGTGGAATGATGACATAGGCATGGTATGGAGACTATAAAATGAATGCAAGGATAAATAACCACTAGGTGCGTCGCTACAGGATGAGTGACGGTGGGCTGTACCCCCCACCATGAAATGGCCTAGACCAAGCGTGCTAATTAACGGGGAGGATGCCCGGCAAGAGGAAATTATTTTTGTCCCTGTCAGGATGCTTTTATCACCCTCAAGGAGAATGAAATTGCAAAGTTCTTAACAAACACAATTGAAAAATCATTCCTGTCTGTTAATGGTCCAGTCATCAAACATTTATCTGCCGATAAGGATGCAGCCTGGTGGATTAAAGGACACCATTCTGCAACTGACCAACCTCACAGAACCGAGACAAAAGCAAGCTGTTTTCCATTTAAGTTTTCATGGCAGTGCTGATATTTGGCATGTATTAAAGTGTTCACAAGAAACTTGTAGCTATAGAGCGACCACAAGGAAAAAGACATTGGACGAAAAGTCCCCGCGCAGCTTTCCCTTCTTCCGTTCAGCTCGGGCCATAAGGAAGCATGGTCCACTCTCCCCCTCCCCTCTTCGCGGGAGTACGGTGCACAGGAGTCGCGGGTCTGCGCATTTTTAAATATTTTTTTTTGCTTGTGGTTCCACTATAGGTTAGATCGGCATTATATGTTCAAACTTGGCAATATAAATTTGGTCACGTGTTCATTCTTATTAGTTCGATAGCTCTTTTTGTGTACGAGTTTGGGATTTCTTAGAATATAAATATACTGTTTCTAAATTACGTGTAAAGTAAAAGTTATCATAAGCTTTGATGATCTAAGTGAGAATTATGGCCCAAGCTGAACGGAAGAAGGGAAAGCTGCGCGGCGACTTTTCGCCCAAGGTTTTTTTCCTTGTGGTCGCTCTATAACACGCCACTGAGTGGGCCTCTCTCCAAAGGAAAATGTGCCTAAAGCCACGCAAAGGGGAAGAATGGGGGAGTCCAAAGGCGAAAAACGTAGCTACGCGAAATTTTGTGGGTTTTCAGATCGTTATTTTGCTTGTATGCGATCGGATGTTTGTTATCGCTTCGTACAAAAGCAATGTTACTACGTTTGAAACTTCAATGTTCTGTTGGCAGCAGACGATTTTCACACAATCTGATTCCCTGTATGCCACTGGACTCGTCCAGTTAGCGCATGCGAGCTTGTGTCAATGGTCTCGATCAACGCAGTCGGACTCTACGTGACAAAATTTAATATCGTTTATAGTATATCAAGATTCACACGCGCTGGGAGAGATAGAATGATAGAGAGAAGAAAAAGGTCGAGGAAAGAAGAAAAAATAGAACATTCCAATTTGCGAGGGGAGAGTTCCAACAACTTCTCTTGAAGCATTGAGATACAAACTTCCAATTGGATTGGGATTGGAAATTGTTTTGAGAGGAAAATACGGGTTTTAACAAATCAAAGTAATCAAACCCTTGTGGTATGCAACCCACAACACACTGCGATTTTGAGGTTAGTGTTTTTGTTAGCGAATATATTTGTATTATTTTTAAACTTAGCGTTACTTTTCTGACACTTTGGCAAATGGAAACGATGAGGATGAGCGATGATTAGCCTATCTACAATTTATGGACACACAACACCTGAAGACTGGAACTTCGGTGGCGAGAAGTAAGAACGTATTCTCCGTGACAGCATTTGACGTCCCCAGTCTCCCCAATCTTCGCCGAAGTACAGCAATAGGTTTTGGAGTTTCGGAACTGCAGACAAAGAAGGACCGTTTCCGAGTTGCCAAGCCTCTTTCACTTCAAGGAGGGTAGTGCGGGTTGACATCTTACCCCTGCTCCCACGAACGCGGAGGGTGTTCAATATTGGTCGGTGAAGAGAGGCATGTGGTAACGCTTCCATATGCCAACTATGGCACGATAGGAAAAGGGGCAGGTACGTCTAAACATGGCACCTCTGCCCACCCACAGCTGTGGAATTTAAGCAAAATTTCAGGAAATATCCACCCACGATTTTTTGCGCAATCCTGTCGACAAGCAAACCGGATCCGTAAGCTTCCTGTAACGGGTACGTGCCTCGGAAAGCGAATGAACCTAGCAACTTATTTTGTTAATTTGTAAGTACGTTTTATCCATATCTACTGCTTTAAATGTCTTTGTGCTCAGGAACAATCCGGAAATGTACTATCTGCTTGCGCCGTTTTTTTTAAAAAAAAAGTCGAAAGGCCTTGAGATTCTGCGTTGCCGCATGCTTCGCGTAACAAAGCAATCCGTCCATACGCTGTATAAACGCTTGTTTGGCCTTGGGTCCCACTGCACTGGTGACTACGTTTTACGATCTACGCTCTTCCGCGTATCACACTTGGATGACTCCAAGAGGCTGATAAGTCTCCACGGCCCATCTTTATTTATTTACTCACTCACGGAACGATCTCCGCACACACAAACCCAGAGCCTTTTTGGTTTTTTCATGTTTACTCACACTGCAAGAATTAAACTTGAGCTTTTGGCAGGGGCAGGCTTTGCAACGAAAGATTTTGTTGTTATGGAGCAGATATTATTATTAGTAGTAGTAGTAATGGCAGTGGCGGCGATGGCGGTAGTGATTTTTGTATTTTTATTTCTAGTAATTATAGAAACAAGAAGATAATTATTCGCCGGCCTCCGTGATGGAGTGGTTAGCACAGCGCGCTACGACGCCTGCCCGGGTTGTTAAAATCCCGACCATGGGTGTTCCTTGTGACTGTCCCTTCATCAATTTTATCATATGATCGATCACTCATCCTTATAGTCGCTATTAGCCAAAATTGGCAGATAAGCGATGCAAAATAGCCCAATTCAATCAATCAATCAAGGTAATTAATAACTACATGATGTTCCTGCATTTTCCTGCCAATCACCTGCTGTTGAATAAACTTCGTTCACTGTTGTGCAGCAACTGGATCCAGTGTTAACTCAATTTCGAACAAGGTTTCGGTTGTCAATTTTTACTTCAGACCTGCTTATTTATAATGACGAGGAAGTAGATCGCATATTTTTCGAATTTCTCATGCATCTCCTTTCTATAAGGAAATTATTATCTTTGTTGCGGCAAATCTACGAATATAAGAGGCCTGTCTAAAAACTAAACTAATGAATCGATATTCCGCCTAGTGGGTTTCTTAACAAGTAATATTCCATTTGTCGCGTCAATCTACGTTGTTTCATTTTCAGTCTGCAAGCGTTCGAGTGAGGCAGTGCTCCGTCAGAGAGAATGCCTTCGTGCTTGCCGCGATTGTCTAGTGTATTAAAAAATGGAAGACTGTTGAAGAGAAACGTATGTGACATTAATTAGTCAAGATGTCTACAGAAACTGTGAAAATATTGCAAGAAGCTTATGCGGAAGAATGTATGAGCGTATACGCAGTGTTATATTTCCGAGGATGAAATCCAGACTGAAAGAACGCCGTTTCCAGACAATTCGTTGCGGGACAAAAAAGCAAACCAGAACGCATTCCAACAGGGAAAGAAACGTTTGAACGGGTTATTAACACTGGAGGAAATGATTGATTGATTTCGCTTTTTGTGCCACTTTTGGCTAATTAGGAAGATGGGGATAATTGATGATATGATGAAATTGATGAATGGACAATCACAAACATCCGTGCCCAGGCCGGGATTCGAACCCGAGACCCCTAGCGTCGTAGCGCGATGCACTAATGGAGGGAATGACTTTGAAGAGGTTCAACCTGATTAAGTTGTATAACAAACAAACAAAATGATTTTGAACGAGTTCTATTTTTGTTTGAACAGACCTAGTTGATTGATTTGGTTGATTAAGTCCACTTTATGCACAGAAAGGCTAATCGGGACTGGACCTACAGTTTAAAGTGGGATCCGAACCACTGTGCATGTGCCTCCACCGGGTATCGAACCCGGGACCCCTTGATTACAAGGCGACGACACTACCACTGCGCCACCGGGGAGGCCAGACCTCGTATATGTATTCTACCCGTTACTTCCTTGTAGATCATGATAATGTCGTCACCTTGTAATCACAAAGTCCTGGGTTCAATACTCGGTGAAGGCACATAGTGGTTTGGATCCCACTTTAAGCTGTATAGGTCCACACCTCCGATTAGCCTGTCTGTGCAAAAAGTGGCCTTATAAAAACAAACGTAGAAACTTTTGATAACACTTTCCACTCTCTTCATTCACTACACGAAGTAGATTAAATCTTTGCACTTACCAATCGCACACAGAAGCCTTTCGCCCTTTGGCAATGACATTTTACACACATTGTTGCACATGCGATAATGCCTGGGCAGTAAAACAAAGGCCATAAATCACGTGCAGAAGAACCTGTTGGAGTTTAACGGTTTTTAAGGTCATTTCGCGTATCTTTCTACATTGTCAGTCGAGTAAACTTGTTTGCGGCTGTTCGGTGGTTGCGCTGTTGCATTAGATTGGACGAGAATCATACAGTAACGATGCCAGATATTTCCAAAAGTATCTCGTGTACTTTTGGGGTGGCTCCCGCGTGGCCAAGTACTTAGCTCACTCGCCTTTGGTGCGAAAGGTCCCGGGTTCGATTCGCGTTCGGTATTGACGCAACATCGTTAAGACAATTCGGGAGTTATTGAAATGAAGAAGATGCGAACTCCGGTCTCGAAAGTCAGAAAACAGCGGCAATGGGACTCGATACGCTGATTATGCGTTACTCAATGTAAAAACTACTTGTCAGTGGTAAAAGACCACTATAGGGACTATACCTTTCACTACAAATTTTCAGCGTAGTGTAGTTTAAAATAGAGAATTTGAATGTAAGTATACATGAAATTAATTTTAAGTCGATTTTATATTGATACAAGAACGACACGGGACTCTGTGCAATCGATACGAGACTTAATGTTGTAGCTACACTTTGGTTAACAAGTTCGAAGTTGTTACACAAGCTCTATTACGCGACTTATTCGGAGATGACTCACTCATTCCACTTATAGGTGATATACAGGATCTTTGTACGTACATTCGCTCCATGATTTTGAAGTGCCACAACTAAGGACGTACTCATGATAAAATTACAGATTCTCGACTCCAACGTCAAGCCATATTCAAGTCTCGTAGGAAATTTCTCTATCACTGTGTGGCAGCAGCGTCAGTGCGCATTTCTCGATCAGCACCTGCCGCGCAACGAATGATTGGGGGGGGGGGGGACTATCAATCGCATAGCGAGCAAGGTCCCCAGACCTTACACCGCGTGGTTTTTCATGCGGGAATTCGCGGAAGGTACCGTCTACGTTCCTCCACTATCATGAAGACTAGAAGAATTGAAAACACAAATGCAGATACGACAACAGAGATGTTTGCTAAGATCTCGGCTTACTGGCGGGTTGTGTGTCATGTTGCCACCAAACGAACGTCACATAGATCATGAAATTTGGATTGAAACACGTTGTTACAATTAATTACCAATTAATTAAAGTTGACCATGCGTTGCAAAACCTACGTACTTCGATATAGGCGTACTTGGGACCTAAGTTTGGGGAGTCAGAGTCGAACTTGGAGCTTACCTTGGGGGGAGAATCAAAAAGTTTTCAAGCCCATAAACATATAATCCAGGACTATTTTGATACATGACTGTTGCATTTGTAAAATCATAAAAATTACTCGTTACTTTCCTCCTCAGGTTCCAGGAAGTTAACAAAAGTACTACCATTAACTTGTAAATTTCCATATACCTGGAAATTTGTGGGGGAGAGGCAAGTCCCTACCTTGCCCCCGCCAAGTTACGCCTATGTACTTCGAGACGAATCGAAAACGGTTGTTTAATGTTTACTAATCGAGACGAGGCCGATAACGAGACAGGATGGGCGCGAAATTCGTAAGTACGGAATACTTATTTTTCTCTCTCAGTTACGTAACAGATAGGGTTATATAATTTAAGCATCATATGAATTACATTTATACGTATATTACGTCACTTCCTTCAGCTTTCATCTACTTTTTATAGAAGCTACTTACAACGGGTAACTGGGCGTACTTTGGTCTTGATTATTGACTTGCCAAGAAAACTTTTCTTGTTTACTGAGAATCGGATGAAATGAATTTTGGTAGTAATTGCCCGTATGTGACGCGGCGGCTCCTGCAGTGCGTTTGTAGGCGATGGCCCGTATCCAAGCTATCTGGAGTAAGTACGTGCAAAGGTAAACCATTCAAGCGTCGATTTTGTTTTCCCCCGGGAAGTTGCTGGAGGAGGAATCCTTCCGCTTGATGAACTATTTTAGTCCCGTCCTTGAGTAAGCTTTGAACTAATAGCCCGATCGACTAGACAAGCCTCTTATAAATGGATTCATTTTATTCTCATGGATACTTCTTCAATGTTAAATTGGTTCTTTGCTTGGTTTATACAGGGTGTCCACCATTGATACTCAAATATTTTGAAGGTTATGGTTACATTTCGGATTGCGCAACTGATTGATGTGAACATTTTGTAGTTCTCGTTAGAGTCGCAGTGGCGCTGCAGTCATTCATTTTTTTAATGGATACTCAAATGCAATAGAATTCTCCTCATGTGCACTGGTGTGCGTGGGGGGGGGGGGTGGCTGGAAGCTGATGGGGATACAGTCCCTCCCGAAATTTTTAGGGAAAATCAAAATTTTCAAATGAAAATCTCTTAAGAACTCGAAAAGGCGAAAGATGTAAAGCAGCACCAGAATCACCATCTTCATTTCACTGATATGAATAATTTTATTTACAATTTCTGATCGATTTTCTTCCTGCATTTTATTCTCTAGACTTCAGGCTTCGCAGATAAGCTAGCTAGCCTACAATATACGCTCCTGGTGTAAATGTAGAGTAAAACAATCCCCCGATGACCATTTTTGTCTTCAAGTGCTCGAGCTCAATTTTAGTAGAGTAGAAAGCTCCAAATATACGAAATATTTTATGGTGTATCGAGTCTCCTAGAACGAAGCTATGTACTAGGAAGTCACGAAAGGAAAAACCTTGCAAGGGTGTGAATTTTCCAGCCCTGTGAACTTATGCATGGTGACCAAGGATGTATTTACATGGAGGGTCCATGGCTTCCGGACCCCACGAAACACTTAAACTTACCAAGTACTAAAATTAAATAATCAAAATATACTTATTTAGCTTCTGCTGTATGATCGAGGCCCGAGGATTATTTCCGCCGACTTACACAAAGGCAAGGATTAGAGTGGGATTGAAGACTTTTGCACACTACTACTTAGGCTAATATGTGTAAAATATTAATCAGGAACTTTAATTTTCATTAACTAGATTTAACATCGTTTTTGTTATTCAATAAATATTCTACTATCTTTTATTTTTTGACATCAATTCCCTTGCTCGGACAGTTATTTTTATGCACATTTTATCGATCTTAACGTTCTGTTACATCTCTATCCTTACACCGTCTTTTACCTATTTATGTGATAATAACAATATTAATGATTTACCTATAATTATTATTATTATTATTTTGTAAGACACTTGGTCCACCTCCCGAATTTATTTCTAAGTACGTGCCTGATGGTGACATATTTCAAGTTATTTCTGTACTATTTTTCCCCTGATAATTTTTGGACACTGTTCTTGTCCAACGTTGGTCCACAGCCGAAAAATTATCTTGACTACGGTCTTCGCACGGTTAATTCCACTCTTGTCTGTTGTGCTTAGGTGACGAGCGAGATAAACTCTGGGCCTTGGACAGTCGCAAGTCAACTCTGACCGCTAGCCACAATAATGCCAGTGCGAGATCAGATCCCCACACAACCTCCTTCGGGTGAACGGCATCTGGACAACCGACCGGTTGTTTTCGTGCGGGAGGGGGTTAGATTTGACAACGTTGCAAAAGATGCCGCCGTATAATGTGCTCCGAGCTTACGTGAGTGAAGTTCTGCTCACAATGGAGCAGCGAACCCAACGAAAGGGGAGGAGAATGCAACGTTTCCCAAAAGCCAAATCGCTCGTGCGCTGCTTCCGACCGAGATAGATACGTGCCGTGTTCGACAAAACAAGCAGATACGTCGCTTACAAGGCAAACACGGTTAGACACACGACCTGGCATCGCGCAATTTTAAAGAGCTGGAAAAAAAAAAAACCACACACACACAATGCGTGTGTACGCGTCATTGCAAAGGGGGCGGAAGGGGATTGGGAAGTGGAGGGGCGCCCACAAAGAACTCGCTCGGACACATACCGGTTCTGGGTGCAGCAGTGGCGGAACGAATGATGGGTGTGTCTCTTGTGATGCAACAGGTTCGATACATCCGTTCAACTGTCGAGCCTTCGCATCTCTTGCGCTGAACACAAACTTTGTTTCCTTTGGACAAGCTTCTTTTATTTTTTCAAGTTAATCGTGACCACTGGCTAAAGGTGGATATTGCATAGCTGTTCTAGGCGAGGGTCGGGATGCACAATGGTTTTTCTTAATTATATAATTTTAGTCTTTATTTGAAAAGTTATTCGAAGACAAAAATGGCAATTGGGGGGGGGTCATTTTAAAGGAGTATGCATTTACAACATTGTTTTTTCTAAGTTATTTACTGCTTTCATTTATTTTTATTTTCTCAATATTTCGGGAGGGGCTGTAGCCCCATCAGCTCCTCCTGCGTACGCCAATGATCGTGACCATGATAATGAATGGTGAGATGTCCCATGCTCAGGCTGCGGCAGTGACAGGGCAGAGTGTAGGGGAAATTTCAGTCGGGACACCTCACCAAGTGAAAAATGTATTCTAATCTGAATTGGGATTGCTTTAGAACAACTAAACAACACGTATCGCCATGAACTTGAACCAAGCTAGCCGTATCGCAATGCAAAAAATAGTCCTATTAGCATAAACGAAAGTTTGTTTAGAGCAAAGGCGTCAACTTTAAATAAATTTCGGGGGGAGGGAAGCAGAAAGTGCCTTGACCCTCCCAAAGTCGGCGCCTATAGTTTAGAGTCCACTTTGAATACGTATATACAGCACGAAAAGCACTTCGAATCACAGGAGTTTTCATTCAATAACTAATAAATTCAAGAAGAAAGAGAGGTAATTTAAGAGCCGGTTTTTAATTAATAAGATATCGTGAAACTCGAGACATCATTTTTTACACATACATAACTACCAATCTCACATGCGTGTTGAGATATCTCTGTCCACGAGTCGGTGTTCGATGTTTGCAATTGCAAATAACAACTGCATTCTCTCGCCGCTATCAAATCAGTGGCACCATTCATTTGTACCTAAAACCGTTTGCATAAAATGTTTTTTCCCTCTCGATAAAATGGTTATTGGCTTTTAAAAATGTCAAGTGATACATTGTTTATATTGCACTCGGCCGCCATTACAAGTGCACCTGCGACTTAGAGATCGCTTCTGATTGGTTATACGCGAGATGCTAAGAAAAATAGGACCAATTCTATCTGTGTAATATGCTATGGCATTTTAAATGCTCTAAGATTTCTTCACAATACGCGGTAGGATTTCCATCGTAGCAGAAATGTTAAGAAAAAATTCAAGGAAAATGCTTCCACCTTAAGCGGGTCTTATAATGGGATCCCCAACGAAGAGAAAGAGGGGACGGCTAGACCTGTGACGAAAGACAGTGCGGGGGAAGTGGTCACTGTTCCAAATTAAAGGCCCCAGGGCTGAAAATAGAGGAAGGAGGGTTCGCAGATGTGACTCGGGGAGCCACCATTGAGTAAAATTATTGCAAAAGAGCCACAAAATGAAAAGAAAAATATATATCACGAACCATGTAATAATTTTGCCCAAAAGTTGTAACTGAAATTTTAGAAGAGGTCTGAAATCCTGGTCTTGGGGTGCCCTGTGCTCCATCTAGGACTTCCTCGAGTTTTGATAGTATTATATAGTGCAAAAATAACCCATAAAAATTCAGAAACATTAAATCCAGCAGGAAAATGTAGATAAGGGAGAAAAAGTGAATTAAAATCAGGGAAGAAAAACAAGAAAAGATTGAAAGGTGTGGAGTGAAAAGAAAAAAAGGCGAAACACAAACGAGCAGAAAATGAAAACGTTATCGAAAGAAATGCCGGAAACGGAAAAATGAAAACAGAAGATGGAACAGATGTTTTCCTACTGTTGTAACCCTCTTATCAGGGTCAAGGTCATTTCTGATGAGGTGGAAACAAGGAAAGAGAAGCGAAGGCTTTGATATCTCTGGGTGCACGCTGCAGGCACATCATTTAACGGTAAACCTTCGACCTCGTTTTGTAATTCCCAACCCTTCAGTTCTGCCCGGAAGCTTTTCGAAATTAATTTTTCAGCCTCTTTAGAACTTCACTGTCACTCTATCTAGACTCGTGTGCGCGTGGTGTGTCTGTGTGTGAGAGAGGGAGGCTCAAACACGTGGAGCTTGGGAGGCCGGGTTCGCCCCGTGACGTGAGGGGTTGCTGGAATGTATCTGGGGGAAAGAGAGGGTTGGAATCAGCTGCGGTCACTGCGCGTGCGCAATGGGACTTTCCCTCTCACACCACGGTTCCACGTTTCCACGTGGCCTTCGCTATCGCTACAGAAATATCCTCTCCTCAACTCTCAGCCTCTGCTGAAAATTCGGCGTAATAAAAATCGAATTCAACCAGCGATTCGGGAGCACGATTCAAAGGAGATTGCCCTTTCGAGCATTTCGCTTTGCGAGCGTCTCTGTGCTGCGAAAAGAAATGGATTAGAGATTGGAAGGTTCGAACCCAGGACCGAACCTCCACATTGAGCATCGTTGATTGATTTCGTTTATTGGCAGGAAAGCGAAGTAAAATAAACCAAATCATTATTTTGGTTTATGTTACTTGGCTTTCCTGCCAATTTTGGCTAATCGTGAAGATGAGGATGAGTGACGATATGATTAAATTGATGGACACTCACAAAGAACACCCATACCGGTATTCGAACCCGGAACCCTTGGCATCGTAGTGCGCTGAGATAACCACTCCGCCACAGATGTCGGCTAGACAGTAGCTACTGAAGGTCTTTTGATCGAATCCCGGTCCAAGTTCGGATCAACGAGGAGGATCGAAAACGATCCCATACGAAAATTGGTGACCGTGAAGCAACAACCTTCGAAATACATGGAACACCTTTCGTTTTCAATTTGAGATTGGTCAAAACAAATCCACCTACGAGGCAGGTTGTTGACATCCCCTCCCACCTGGCGGTGGGTTGGGCAATGGTGATAATGATCCCCCCCCTCCACGCATCATAACGAGCTACCGGATCCAGTCAGGGGGAAGAACAACTTAACACAGGAAATCCAATAGACCCAGCTATGTGGAGGGACGGAAAATTCCGTTCCAAAGAAATGCCTCTATAAGTTTGGCAACGGCGCGGGAGCAGCGTGTTTACCACCGCTCCAGCCACGTGGTGCGAGATCGATCCTCCCCTCTAGATAGCTAACTCACCCCCTCTTCAACCCCCTCGGCCGGGGATTGTGTGTGTGTGTGCTTCGCCCTGTTGCTCGCTCTGGCTCATTCTGGGGCAGGTGCATCTTGGGTAATGCTAGGGTTCTCGCAGACTCCCCTTGTAATCTTCTAAACAAAACACCCGTGTGATCAACAAGTGCATGATGTAATCTGAGCTTTACGTACTCTGCAAGTGAATGGATTACTGCCAGTGTTTCGAAGTAACAAGTTAATTTTTTCGAGCAAAGGCACTTATTTAGAATTTGTTGTGTTATTTATTTCCACTGAACCTACTGAAAGTCAAAGATCACACGGCTTTGAACCGACAGCACCAAAGAAAACTTATGCGCACTGCTACTTATAATAATATGCATACAATATTAATCAGGAACTTTACTTTTCATTACCGGATCTAACACCCTTTTTTGTTATTCAATAAATATTCAAATCTTTATTTTTTTACATTAATTTACTTGCCACGATGTTATTGTACAAATTTTTGGCGATCTTAACTACACGTCAGCTAGATTTTTCATTTTTTTTGTTTGGTTTATATTACTTCGCATTTCTGCCACTTTTGGCTAATCGCGAAGATTAGGATGAGAGATGATATGCAATTGATGAAGGAATACGCACTAATAACACCCATGCCGGGATTCGAACCCGGCACCCCGTAAGTTAGATAATGAATACGTGTGCTGTCATATCTCTATTCTTATACCATCTTTTTTTAGCAATAATAATACAATATTAATAATTATTATGATTGACCTTTAAATTATATTAAAGTATTACTTTAAATTATTATTATTTCCGAGACACTTTGTTCGGAGCCCCCGAAATATCTTTCTAGATAGCATGTGCCTCACGGCAGGGTAACTCTAACTAGAGTTATGGCCATCGATGAACAACCCTTTTTACCTGGAAAAGACCAGAACCTTTCATCATTTTTTTCTTCCTCCATTATGTTCCAAGATGGGGACAGGAAGTAATAGCTTGGGGCTACGTTTTCAGCTCTGCCAAGCGTTTGTGCCTCAGTGCCATAAATCAATGCACAGAACAGTTTGAAACAAACAACCACTGAACGACTCCGCAGGGTGCCATCTGCGGTGAGTGATGGACACGTGCCAATTCACGCCAGTATTACAGCTAGAAAAATTGCGATATTTTATACGTACATGTTCCTCATATGATCACGATAACCATACCTTGAATCACTTGGGCCAAGACCGTACGCACAATGCTTTTTCTGCATATTTTCAACGCAGGCTCTGTACTGTATAACGGCGGGTGTGATCTCGCGCAATGAATTGTGGAGAAAGTTTTTCGCTGAATATCATTCATCGAACTTTACTTCTACAGTTACTTTTCTGTGCATTCCAACAGTAATGTCAAATATTATAATTTGCTTTAAAAACATTAAAACATACACTTCGAAAAACAGTAAATGGAACAGAATATTTTTTTTAGATGCATTAATTGCAAGGACTGATTACTGCTACATATTTTATTGATACTTTTTAGGGGACATAATGTATAATATAAAAATTTCTTATACATAATACATTTTTCCCTCTGTCTCCCAGGTAACGATGCCCGTGGTTGAATGAATGTTATAGCATCTCCTTTAATAAAACGTCCAGCGACGATTCATTCCTTCCTTATTTATCTTCTGGGTTTTTAATAAGGAACCCATTTTTCACAAGTGGGTGTTATCTTAATTAATTTGGTTTAGTTTCGCATTTCTGCCACTTTGGCTAATCGCGAAAATGAGGTTGAGTGATGATACGATGAAATTGATGAAGGGACAGTCACAAAAATCCATGCCCAGGCCGGGATTCGAACCCTTGTGTTACCTTAAGGCTGTGGATTGTGGGTGAAGTGAAAGCTGATCTGTACTGAGAAAAACTACTTTAAAAATCGCATTGGAAAACAAAGGAAAGATTTTCAGTTTTGTGAAAGCCAGTTTCAATTTCAACAGCGCTACTGTGAAGAGTACTGAATCACTCTATTTCCACCTACACTGAAAATTCGAAAATCAATTTCTCCCCCTGGTCATAATTGACCGTTCGCTTCTGTTACCGTTATGTAATATAGTATGTGGTCCTCAAGCAACGGAGGCACACGGCAAAATTTATTTCAACAGAGAAGGCTGAAATCCAATACTGTCCAGGTTCTCAGAACTTGACGACTATTGCATCCACCCAACATCACCCTAAAACATCCCTTCTTGTATTATAAACAAAAATCTAACTTTCACTGAAAATTGACACTGAATACATTCGACAGGGGTAAACGAACTGCACGTGGCATGTGTTTTCATCCCCTGCACTCAAAGAAAGCCCAATTCCCTTAGCAACAGCAATGACAACAAAGCCTCGTGGTGGATGGTTCCAATGTATTGATCTCCCTCGCCTGCCCATGCGCGCACCGAAGCTTCCCGTATAAATTCTTCTATGCCGTGAGGTGAAGCTGTAAAGCGCAGAGAGCTGGCAGAAGGCTAACTCTGTCGCAGGTTGGAGGAGAGATACGCGAAGCCAGTTCGTAAGGTGGATCAAGATATGGTGACAAATACGTTCGTTACCGAAAGATGATAGCAAATTTGCAGCAAGGTTTTATTCGTCACTGAAAAGTGATAGCGAATTCGTAGAAAAGGTTTATTGGTTTTCCCACAAAATGGCAATTCCTAGAAGTTCTTTTTTGTTAATCTGTTATTTGATATTGAAAAATAAAGCGACTTTATTGTTAAGATTGATTCATTATACAAAATAATTTCTTCTTCATCCAAATTTTGAGTGCAGGAAGGATTGCCACCCAAATGTAGTGGGAAGGATTTATTTCATTATCCCAATATAATAGGATGTTCGTTAGAAGGATTTATTGAGTATCCAAATATAATATAATTTGTAGGAAAGACTGATTGAGTATCCAAATATAATTGGATTTGTAAGAAGGATTTATTGAGTATCAAAATATAATAGAATTTGTAGGATGGATTTATTAGGTATCCAAATATAGCTAACAGAATGTGTAGGAAGGATTTATTGAGTATCCAAATGTAATAGAATTTGTAGGAAGGATTTATTGGGTATCAAGTATAATCGAATTTGTAGGAAGGATTTATTGAATATCCAAATATAATATAATTTGTAGGAAGGCTTTATTGGATATCCATATAGAATAGAATTTGTAGGAAGGATTTATTGGGTACTCAAATATACTAGAACATTGGTACGAAGGTTTTATTGGAAATCGAAATATTAGTAGCAAGGATTTATTCGTTATCCATAAAAAAAATCAAGTGCGAAGGACGGATTTGGTCGTTATCAAAAAACATAATAGCAAATCCACAGCACCGGGTTATTAGCTATTCATATCCTAATCGGAGGGAGAGTTGTTCATAGGGGTTAAATTCTATTTGATTTTATTCTGTATCAGGCCCGTAGCTAGAGGGGGGCAGGGGGCAACTGCCCCCCTGAGGGCCTGCGTTGCCCCCCTGTGAAAAATACAGAACACATTCCTACCTAGAATTCTCACTAATCTTTACAATTATATCATGTATTACTCTAGCAACATAACAAAGACACTCATTGATTTTGTGATTTATTAAGGTGTATGGGATTCCGTATAATGTATCAGGATTGGTGGGAAAAATTCACTTCCAGATTCGGACTTCAGGAAATGATTTCTCAATTTTCAGTATCCAGAACATGTGACATTTTGAGTAGTCTTGTATTAAAGGTGCTTAATGTGTTCGGATGTTTTTCTTGGATGTCTTGCTATGAACTTGGAACTGCTTAAAGTTTTGTTTCCCAAGTCTACCTTTTGGTAATAGTGATTCATATGGTAGAGAGAGGAGTATATATTTGATTTTTGTTACTTAGTGTTCCTTTTCTGCCACTTCTAGCTAATCGCAACAATGAATGATGACGTGAAATTGATGAAGAGAAACTCAAAAACAGTGCTGCAACCACAGGGGGCATTGTCCCCCCCCCCCCACCTTGGACGGAAGTCCATTGAAAACATTGAAGTAAAAAAACAAGACTAGGAGAATCTAAGAATAGCAGGACAATTGGATACTCATGATGGAATTAGTTTTTACGTGTTCCTTGCATTTTTCTTCCAGACGGCCAAGGGCACTTGCAAGGGACACAGAGGGGCAATTGCCCCCCTCGAATTCAAATTTTATACAAATAAAAGTACATTTCGTAAAATTTTCTTGCTCGCTTCGCTCGCTTTCTTCGTCTTCTAAGCTAAGCGTCAGGTCAACCTTGCAGCAGGTTTTAGCATATGTAGATCCAAACGTGCGCGCAAGAATATAGTTCCACTGAGACGGGTTCTATTCCGACACAACTGCATACTTGCAAGAAAACAGTTATTTAATTTGTAATATACAGACAAAATAATACATTGATTAGCAGGTATGGACTTAATTGGTTGCAATCACTGTGCAGACGAACTTAGAACCGCAGATTCGCCAACTCGAATCTGTATTGCGTTGAAGAGACATTGAAACTTTAGAGCGAGTCGAGCGAGACTGAATGCGTTGCAGAGCGCGTGAAATCGCTGATACCAGTGTTGCACATCCCACTATTTTAACCCTATGTTTATTGTAGAGCGGCGAGAATGGCTGAATCTCCTGTTCAGCGCGCGGTTTTACCCGAATGTTATTTTGGGCTTCATCCGAAAGGAAATGTTCTTCAAAGTCAAGCAAGTTGTTTTAAATGCATAATCCTCCTTGCGGCAACAAGATCAAAGTAAAACAGGGCGTGAGGTGATTTGCCGTCAATGTGCACACGAATTGTATCACGGGTGTTGAATGATTTGCGGTTTGAGTTTAGCAAGAGGAAACGATTGTTTGTTGTTTGACGACAAAAGAATCTCCGCGGTATTAAAATATATCGCAGTGAGAAGAAACATGTTTATTATTTGGACGAGACGTCCTTCAACTCGGTGAGTGGGGGAAGGGGGAATAAACCATGGAAGGATACCACCATGCAAAACCACCGCCAGGGCTGAAGAAACCGACGATGAGGGGAAGGGGGAGGCTTATTGTTTCACCCACTGGCGGCAATGAAAGCTTTGTTGAAGGCGCATATTTACTTTTCAGCGCAAAGAAAGGGAAGGGTGATTATCAGCAACAAATAGACAGACCAAGATTTGAATCCTGGTTTAGTGAAGTGATTCATAAATTGAAACCAGAGTAATAGCGACAGACAATGCACCTGATTGTATATATCACCAATAACAAATCATGCTTTTTTGGTGGTACAACTTGAAGTGCGTGTGTCTTACAGTAACGGATGTATTGCGAACGAAGCAACCAAGTTTTTCATAAATCTATTTCTTTCTAAACCAAAAACAATAATTTGTCATTAAATTCAAGAGGGGCCTATCGTTGTTTACTTTTATCTTTGTTTATTTTTATTTTTGCGTGCTCGAAATATACACACATGCTCTCATGTTTAGAAGTTGTTTCGCTCTTATATTAATGACACATTTATTAAATAATATATGCGCAGAAAGTACTTTTAAAATGTTATGTTTCAGGAGACAAAGAGAAGCAAAAATACAATCCACTTGACATGCATGCGGGTTTTGATGTGTTGTGCGGTTGGCAATACTGTAGATTTTCTCAGTGTCTCCGATGTAAGCAGCTCGGCGGTTGAGGAAAGACTGGCACGGAAGATTCTGAGCTCAGTTCTCGCGCGGATTGATACATAAAACCTGCTGCAAGGTTAACCTGACGCTTGGCTTATACTTATAGTCAAAGTTCAGAGTCATCGCTATGGGGCGGCGGGAGTCGGCCTTGGGAGGGAGTCAAACTATCTATATGAAAAAAAAATCTAAGAGAATGCCATGGCGTCCTATTAAAACAATTTATTTCTATGAAACTTAATATGAAATATTAATGATGGCACTATAATCCAAGAAGTCACTGATCAATGAAGGGATTCCTCTTAGATTGCCAGGTGTCAAAACATGTATTTCAACTATAATACAATTCACACAATATTTTGCAATATGGTTAACGTAACCAGTAGGCAAACACTGTCTGTATCGATCCAAGAGTCTTCCCTTTGAAGTAAATAGAGTCCGTGGTAGATTAAGGGGCCCATGTTTTAAAGTTTTAGCAAGTTCAAAAAAAAAGTATTACAGATTTTTACATAATTCATCAAAGTGTAGATAATATGTAACTATTATTATTTAATTAATTCGATTTTTCTTGCATAACACATTTTAAAAATTCGAGACGAGACGAGATTGACCATGTGTCATAAGACAAACGAATATTTTCGAGACGAGACAGCATTTCCACGAGACGAGACAGGCCAAAGTCTCGTCTCGTGGGCAACACTATTCACATTATCGACTTGTAAATATCATGTAGATACAGTCCCTATTAGCCTATTTATGTTAAACTTTATATTCTGTGGCAATCTGGAAAGGTCATTATCGACATATTGCTATTTCATGTTGCTCGAAGTTTCTTTTTGTTCATTGCAGTTTCAAGATATCATCCCTTTTCTGTTACTTATCTCTTTTGGGGAAGGGGGCAAGTGCTTCTGCGTACCCTGCTATATCTGCGAATGGGACAATATATATATATATATATATATATATATATATATATATATATATATATATATATATAAATGCCCCCTCTAGGATTGACTTCGCCCCGTCCCCCACAAAGAATTCTTGGATACGGACCTGTTCTGTATACTATTTTGCTACGACCTCAGATATCGGTGTGATGACCTCTGAAATCCGAGCATTTGACTGCGGACACCCTGTGTGTATATATAACAGTTGGGCTGAAAAGTTCGTAGGCTGACTCATAGATGGCGTTACTAGAATTAAATCCATGTGATTTTTACTTAGTACTAACCTTCAAAAGATACGTGTATAAATTTCACAGCTGCCGGATAATTAGTTCGTGAGATATAGCATTGTGAGTGAAGCAGCTTTTGTTATTGTGAAAAAATGGATAAAAAAAGAATTTCGTGTGTTAATAAAGCATTGCTTTTTGGCGAAAAAAAATACTGTTGAAGCCAAGGCTTGGCTTGATAAACATTATTCGGACTCTGCACCAGGAAAATCAACCGTTGAGAAGTGGTTTGCTAAATTTAAACGAGGCGAAATGAGCATCGAAGACGATGCACGCAGTGGACGCCCCAAAGAGTCTGTTACCGACGAAAACATCAAAAAAGTCCACAAAATAATTTTAAATGATCGTAAAGTGAAGTTGATCGAGATAGCTGAGATTATTACATAGCGTTGTTGGAGCGTTTAAAGGATGAAATCACGAAAAAACGGCCCCATTTGAAGAAGAAAAAGTGCTGTTTCATCAAGACAATGCACCGTGTCACAAATCAATTAAAACGATGGCAAAATTATATGAATTAGACTACGAATTGCTTCCCCATCCACCATATTCTCCAGATCTGGCCCCCAGTGACTTTTTCCTGTTTGCAGACCTTAAAAGAATGCTCGCTGGAAAGAAATTTAGCACTGATGAAGAGGTAATCGCCGAAACTGAGGCCTATTTTGAGGCTAAAGAGAAATCGTACTATAAAAATGGCATCGAAAAATTGTATGACCGCTATAATCGTTGTATCGCCCTCAAAGGCAACTATATTCAATAATAAAATCGAATGTTGTCAAAAAAATATTTTTTACTATGTTAGCCTACGAACTTTTCAGCCCAACTGTTATATCCTTCCCAATCGACGGCGATATTTCCAAAAATAAGACTCACCTTCTTCTTTTTCGGGAGGTCCTCGAATTCGTCGATAACGATGCCCTCGTCGGTGATCTGCGACCAGAAGGCGGAGGGCGCCGACCCCTCGCTGAGGGGCGGCGAGGGGGTAGAGCTCCTCTCCCCGGACTTCCCGCTCTGCCAGGAACACGCGTCGCTGCTGCTCGGGGATAACTGGTCGTTCCACGACCGCGAGAATGACAGACCTGCAAGGAATACAAACCTTTTGGTAATTTATTTAATAAATTCATTAACAAAATAATTGTACCAGGTTGTAACCCTAATCCCCATCATTTGACGATGATTATAATAATAAAACGATTAACCGTATAATGCTTATGTCGGTGTGTGCGTGAGGCAGTGGCGTGCCAAGGATGTTCTAAACGGGAGTGTTACGTATACATTTTTTTAGTAGTTAGTCCTCATTTTGCCATCTTTATTTTCTTAGGAATACTGGTCCAAAGGGGAGGTTATAACCCCCCCTTGGGCACGCCACTGGAGTAAAGTAAAAGTTCCTGCACAATGCAACATCCGGTGAAGGCATATGGGGTGTGTAAGGGTAGAATCCCACACATTGACAATATCGGCCATTTGTGGAGGTGAAGGGATCAGTACCTTCCCTGCCTTTATTTCCCCCCTCAGGGTTGTCCCCTGGCACCCATGTATTGGAGCTGAGTGAACCGCAGAGAAAATTGGATATATATTTTATTTTATTTCTTTTAACATTTGGATTACCTCAATAATAACAAAGTTGAAGTCATATTTTAAATTGACGTAAGCAAGAATTGACATATTGCCCATTGTAAGGAGCGCCAACTTTTGAAAAAAAACATTGGGTGGGCTCAAACACTAGAGTTACAAGTTCACAAAAAACCCTCATAAATCCTCCCATCTGTGTATCATGATTTTAATGCACTGCACTGTTTGAAGGAGTGAGAGGACCATGTATACGGAGCACAGAAAAAGAAAAAAAGTTAAATATGAATGAAAACTAGAGTGGCTCGATATTGCGATGTATTTACTTCTCCATTGGCGCTGTGGCATATTCAGTCCGAAATGGCGCATATGGAGAGAGACAGAGAGAGGAAAAGGAGGAAAGAAAACACGTGACGTTGCCAAGAAACACCGGCTGACCCTGGGAAACGATGACGTTCCTTTGCTTCCCCCAGGGCATGAAATGGGGGGCAGGGGAAGCCACAATTGCATAATCGCGGTAGAAGAAGCGTAGTTCGCGGCGTCGAGTCGTCTACTCGTATCCGGTTCCTACCCATCGCCTCTGCCGTCCTTCGTTTTCGAAACCACTCGTCGTCCTCTGGACGTGGTGAAATCCGAAACAGCCAATTAAGTAGAAGACCATCGCAAAATCAATTTAGAATTTTGCACTGCAATGTCTGACCTATGGAATTTATGGATACACGAAATCGAAATTCTTTATAGGCCCTTTATAGCCTAGAGCAGGCTGCTTACACTGTTTCTGAGGAAGTCTTTAGTGTCTGCTTATCTTTTTAATGTGTTTTGTATATCCTGTGCAGGTTCCTTTATTTCATTACATTTTTAGCTTTCTCAAACGGCTCTATGCTTTGAAGGGTGCAAGATGGGTTCCGACGCACACAAAATTTTTAACAAAAAAACTCAATATGCTGAAAAAGGCAGAATTTAATTTATTTTAAAACATATACTAAACGTTACGTTTCAACCTTCTAGCAAGGTCTTCTTCAGACTCTGTACCAAATACGAAATACAAATACAAATATTTTGTATTTGGTACAGAGTCTGAAGAAGACCTCGCTAGAAGGTTGAAACGTAACGTTTAGTTTATGTTTTAAAATGAAATAAATTTCTGCCTTGGTCAGCATATTGAGTTTTTGGTTATCATGGAAACATGACTTAATGGTGTTACAATTTTCAACTCATTCATTTACTCGTTTGAGTCTCGAAATACAGTTCAAGCTACACGTAAACAGGGCGCTCAAACTGCGGCCACCAAAGCGTTTTATTGTTGCTCGCCTTAGTACTTATAAAAGCTCTTCATGTAATTTTGAGACATTATCTTCAGTGGAAGGATTGTTTAATCGGCCTCATCGGCCCTGGATTTGTGTCACCGCAGAAACGTTCGCAGCTTTTGGAGGTTCTTAACGGAAACAACTTTTCTAAAAACATCATATTTGTGTTTGATGACTCGTTCATTATGAACCACCGAAAGCGTCATTTTTATTCTGAATGTGTGCAACCATGTGTATAGGTTCACACAGTTGTGACAATGGACTAGTTTTGCAATTACGATAAACAAAAGGGCCTTCCCCATGGTCTAGTGGTAACGCTGTTCCAGGTCTTAGTTAAATTCAAGGAAATGTCTTTTCTTGATTACACTGTTGCTCAGATGAGCTAATCAGGACAGTTTAAAGTGGGAAACGAACCACCGTGCCTATACCATTAATCGATCGCGGGCCCCAATGCAACACTACGCTCTCGGGAGGTCTAGAATGAATGATGCATGAAAAAGATGCCCAAATCAAAATAGTTTTACTGAGTGAATAATTCACAGACAGCAAAGTGTGTGACTGACTACGAGGAAATAAAGAAAGAAAAAAGAAAAAGAAAACATGTTTATACTTTGTATTAACAAATATCTTATTTTGCATTTTTTTCTCTAGATTAGGACTTATTGACTGCACCGTATCTCGTCCGTGTCATTTCAGCACAATCAAAATTTTGGGTTGTGCGAAATTTTGGATCACTCTATGTAACCATTTGCTTTGAATCAAGATCCGATTACATTCAACCACATTTGTACATACTCACGGCGACCATTTTTCTTTTCATTTCCCTTGACGCTGTACCTACTTGCGAGAAGTGAAGGGAGGCCATGCATATTCAAGAAAGGGGAAACTGGTTTCGAGAATTCTAATTAACTCGCGAGACCATTGTTAGCGAACCGACTTTCCAAATCGCTCGCTCACGTAATGATACAATGCAGGTCACGCACCAATACGCATGAGCGGGAGAAGAAATTAACTATTACAGCGACACTTGCCATTGTTGGCACCGCTCTTAAGCCTGCTTTACACGTATAAGTTTTCAGCGCTGCAAGATGAACTCCTAATGGTGGCAGATCGGCTCGGAAAGATCGAAGTTCGAAGATCAGTCATGTTTGATGTTTTTCGATGGTAGCATTTCAAGCTGATGCGCGTAACAAGACTCTCTGTCTCGTTACGAACTCTGATACAATAATTACCTAAAGCATATTTACTTTACCTGGTGACCTTTTTCGGACCATTAAGAGGATATGTAACATATTTTGTATTTCAACCCTGTGATGCGTGGTTGCATACATATTCAGGATAAAAATCTTGCTTTCAGAGGGCTCGTAGCATTGAAACGAGGCGTCCAAATATATTGTTCAAGAAACGTTGTTTGCTTTAATGACTTGTGATAATAGTTGTGTATGTTGTTTGCACTAAATATTTCGAGACGAGACCGAGAACAAGACAGGTATTTATAGCTTGAGACGATACGGTCACGATACCATCCCTACAGAGTCTTCTCCCTGCAAGCCACATCGTCTCGTCAATGTATAATTCTATGAAAATCCATATGGAATTTCACCTGTAGTTGTCCCCATTTCGCACTTTCGCGGCATGTTCTCTGTCAGTTTCTCAAAAACATACAATTCTTCTACCTTTGTTGTTATTATTTCATGTCGAAGTCTGGTGCTTGTGGCATCTTTTGATTTAATATGAGAAAACTTTATTTTGTTTTTTCGTAGATTTTTGCATACAGGATCGCACTAATTTGCTAGTTTTCTGCATAGAAACCGTGGACATCTACGCATATTTCCCAGTGCTGGTGTAAGTGCAGTGTGCTTTAAGAAAGAAAGAGAGGAGGAACACGTGACAACAGCTATGAGGAAAAAGAGAGAGAGAAAGACGAACAGGAAGATTTAGTGGGTACATTATGTAGGGAGGAGAGACAATAAACAGGAGGAGAGGCATGTAGTATTAGATGGATGAAGGGGAGGAGCAGAGAGAGAAACAAATGGAGACATATTAAGAAGTAAGAAGAGGGAGAGAGCGACCAAGGAAAAACAGAGAGAAAAGATAATCAGAAAGAATAAGACAATAGTAATAGTGAGAGTGAGACAATCAGAGTAAGAAACAGATGGAAGGAGAGAGAGAGAGAGAGAGAGAGAGAGAGAGAGAGAGAGAGAGAGAGAAAGCTCATCATTTCAGCTTGGCTATTTAAATTGTAACTGTTTGGAATTCTTGAACGACAGTCAACCTATCTCTTTCCGTGTGTATGTCTCTTGCGCAATAATCCTGAGCTGCGAATTCTTCAGAAACGTTCCGTGCAATTTTTGTTTTTAGCAGCGCTGACCAACATGCAACTTTCCTTACATCTACCCCACACATGAAGTTCAAATTTGGCGGGAAATGGCTAGCTATTATTACGCTTTTATACAATATCCTGTCAGGCTATGCAGCCCGCAGGAGGATGGAGTTGAAAGGGGTTACATAACCGTTAGGAAAACTAGTTCTGTGCTATTGACTTGCGTTGGGAATACGTTACAGGAGGTAGAAAAAGTTTTGTTTTCGAGTCCACTGCCTTGTTCTGATATGACTGGATTTACATATTAAAAGAAAGGGTCCCAATGACTGAAAGTCCTGGAAAGACAGGGAATCAATCAGCTGAAGGCCATGGACATGGCAGGCAATTTTGTAAAAGCATTTTTAAAAAAACTTTGAAAAGACAGTGAAATACATGGTTTTTATGCTTGACAGGATTGGAAACTCATAAACCACATTTCACATTTCCTCCAAAAACTTCTTGACAAGAAATTTTGAGTAAAAATATTTCATATTTTATTTGTTCATTTTTTAAAAGAATGT
The DNA here is from genome assembly GCF_977018435.1 of Lepisma saccharinum. Taxonomy (NCBI): domain Eukaryota; kingdom Metazoa; phylum Arthropoda; class Insecta; order Zygentoma; family Lepismatidae; genus Lepisma; species Lepisma saccharinum. The sequence continues at coordinate 28,876,992 of NC_139238.1, forward strand.
TGGATAAACCATTCATTTCGTTAGCATGCCAATTTGAAGACTTGACGTGCATATATTAGTAGGTAAAAGCATTAATAAGTCATTAGGAAATGACCTGGAAATTGAGTGGAAAACTTATAGTGGGATCCAAAAATCTGTTTGTTTCAAATTCATTCCATCCTCAGACAGGACTAGAACCACAGCTTAAAGGTGGAATATTTTTTTAAAATGTATTTTCATATCTCATTTCAATTCTCTTTTCGATTGCTAACTTTAAGTTTCATTTTTTTTATCAGGGCATACAAACACAAACGCCCATGTCTTACCCGTGATTCGAACCCAAGACCCGTATCGTAATAGTGCAATGCGTTGACCAATCCGGCACGGAGGTCGACATTAAGCTGAGTGATGACTGGATGGAATTGGTGGAGGGACGCTCACCCAAGCCAAGAACGGGACTCGAACCCGGGATCGTCGGTGACGAGAGGGAAATTCGACCACTAAACGCGCTAGGACACCAGGCCGACTGTGATCCGAATCGCTGCGCCATGTGCCTCCACCACGAATCGAACCCGGGATCCCTCGCCCCCTAGAGTCATTGGTTTACATAATAGACGTCAAAATCAATTCTCCTGTGGCGATTGCCCCGTGAAGGTCAATGCAAATGGTAGAATTGTTTTTATGTCGTCTTTTCGAATTTTTCCATGGTACAGTCGAACGCTTATCTAAATGATGGGTCATTGTTGTTCGACAAGGAGGAATACAGCCACGCAACGCTGTCTTCAACTTCCAATTAACACCCCTCCCCCACTTTTCTAAAAAAAACGTCGGCTCTTGTTTTCGACGCCAACAGTGTTGAAGTGAAATACTTTGATAAGGACAGGATATTTAAGTCAGCATAATTATTGGCTCTGCATGTGTTACCTACGAAGACTTATCTTCACTTATCTGACGACAAGCCATAAACATCAAAAGTAATTTTCTTACCTCAGTGTTTACAGCCTGGGGTAACTATTAGTGATAGGCATAATCCCTTTCCCGATTTGAATCCACTGAGATGACAGACTAATCGGAACTGGACTTACAGTTTAAAGTGGTATACAACCTACTCAGTGCCTCCACAGAGTACCCAACCCGAGAACCCTTGATTATTAACACACAATGTGCATGAAAGTGTCGTATTTCTCATTAACATCGTATAAGAAGCGAGGTAATAACGATTAGGTAGAAAATTTTATGTGATTTTTTTGAGAAAGTATTCACATGTTTTAAACTCTCTTTAAGAAATTACATCCTTTGCATGCTGTATGGAAAATAAAAAAGAATAATTTGATTATACATCTTAAAGGTTTTATAAACCAAGGAATAATCATAAAAAAATCACCCTACCCTCGCCATGCATTCTCAAATCTGAGAAGTAGCTCAATGGTTCAAGCAGTCTGACGTAGATTTAGCGCAAGATGACGTATCGTTTCACGTGTGGTTTTTCCCCCGTGCACGCTGTTGGGCACACCCCCTGCTGCCGTTTTTAACAAACTCCGCACCATTCCGCGAATTTAATGATCACCCCACTGTAATTTCCCCGGAAAGATATTAATTTAAAATGACGTAACCTCATCCCACCCGCACGGCCGTAATGAAACGTGAGGAAAGGAAGAGTTATTCTTTGACGCAAAATTCCTGAGATAATTTCTTAGCGCGATATTCGCTTCCGGAGATTTGCGTTCGCGTCCCGTAGCAATATTACTCACCGGAAATGCTACTATGACAGCGCTCCCAACGGCAAGGCTCCACACTTCCACACTGCATTGTATCCCCAGAAATACCCCTCTACCCTTTTCCCCCGACGCTTTCACAATGCGATTTTAATATGTGAAACAGAACATGAATAAACACATGACTTCCCGAAACGGTTTCTGCTTTGTTTCAAATTCGCTTCCGCTATGGAAAGTTCTGCACAGTCATTTGTTTACTAGACTGCGGAAGTTCGTATGGATGCATATTTTAAAATTGTCTGCGTATTTAAAATTAAATCCTGTACAATTTACATATCTGTTATGTTGGATATCTGCTTTTCCATCCAAAGGAGATATCATTTAGGAGGGGTTTATCCAAAATTTTCCTATGGGGGGGGTAAGTTCGTATTTATGGGAGTATAAATGTATATTTACACCCTAAGTGACCTTGAATTGGACCTTGAGAAAAAATTAAGGTGGTGTTGTAGAAATGTTGGGAAGGTTTATACGGATGGTGTGGATAAATCATTGCCGTCAAGGATATGCTATGGATATTTGTGCACAAGGGCGGATTTAGAAGGTGATTGTCATTTCTTTAGTTGGCCTTTCACAGTGTAAGTAGCCATGGATCTGATCTGGACATTGTGGATATCCAATGGATGTTCCTTTGGAGATTTGTACTGTATGGGTTTATTGATGAGGGACCTTCTGCTGACTTGTCACTGGGTAACTGGTCGTCGATTGTCATGGATTTTAAGGTGCAACATCTTTCCAAAAATATAGCTGTTTTCCTACCGATCGTTTGAGATATGTATTTTAAGACATGAAAACAAGTGAAATGAACACACTTTGTTGCACCTTTTTCGCGAGATTAGCACACTTATCCCCTTTTTACCCCATTTTTGATGCTTCAGGACCTTTTCCCTTCCTTTTCTTTCATGTTTTGTTAAAAAATTGGACAGAAAAATACATGATTTTCACTCTTCTTGAGCAGCTACATTAAATCCTATAGTCTCATTTTGTAGAGCAGAACGAGAGCTATAAAATGGTATAATATAATCATTGCAGCGTCAATAGTTCCCAAGATAATGTAGCAAAACCCGCGAGAGAAAACACAAACTTCAACAAAACCTATTCGGCAGAACTACAGTTCTCTACGCGGTCCGCGCTCATTATATACAGAAGGCGCAGAAAAATATAGCATTGAATATGCGGCAGGTTTTTTCCTCTGTCACGCTAAAAATCTTTGTATCTTTCCTATCTTCTACTTTCATCTTGTTCTTCGCCTAATAATCATACTTCCGGTAAGTGCCACTTAAGCAGAAGGCGTTTGAACCACACACACTAGGTATGCTTTGTAGGTATCCCCTAACAAGCATGCTATGGAGGGCTCCGAGGGGGAAGGACACTCACTTGGAGAGCCAAGAACCCAAGGGGGACGCTTACAAGACGAGGCGTTGCCGGCTGGGCCCCACTCATCCCGGCGGGCTCTTTGTGGGCCGGGAAAATTTAAAATTTCTGATTTCTGAGAGTATTGGTTAAAGGCATCTTACCAGCACCTTTTTTCGCACCTTTTTTTCCCCCTTTCCCGATCATAATTCTGCACCTTAAAATCCTTTCCCTAATCATGAACCGGAGTCTCCTCATTTGTTCTCACCAGCGCTGGGTTCGACCCTGGAACCGCTCTTAGCACAGTCGAGATCAACGACCGTTAGGTCACGTGAAAGAAACGCATTTCGAAAAGAAAGACTTATCATTTCCAGTGATTGTCGCACAGATCAATGCACTAATTTCAATGACGTGCTGCCGTATCTCGAACGGCTTATTTTGATAAAAGCAAAAGACGGCATTGTGCCTTTGAGGATACACCCGTCCGCTGTTGCGTCATCGCTGGCAATATCCTCGCGGCTAATTTGGAGCCATAATGGCATTAGAGGTGGCTCACGCGAGCCTTCCAGGAACTGCTAGGATCGATGCCACGAACTTGGCCAAGACTGCTCCGGTTGAAGGACAGAAACCAAGTTCAAAGCGCTTCCCGCCAGCTGATTGCGAAGGCTTGTATCCGGCCGTTCAATCGCATCGATTGCCTTTCCCAATACTTTTCAGGGCGCTCGTCAATATTTGAGAAACTGTGGCAGGTAGGGAGATGAGAGGTGACGCATATGAAAGGTGCGGAAATCGGGGATTCCCAGAGTGCAGGTATCTCTCTCTCTCTCTCTCTCTCTCTCTCTCTCTCTCTCTCTCTCTCTCTCTCTCTCTCTCTCTCATAGGGTTGCTGGGTGATGGGAAGGGGAGGGTGCATGTAGTAGCAAGGTTGCGGATTCGAAATGGGGATGGGCAGTAGAATCTCGAATCTTGGACCAGTTACACGATTTTCAAATTCTGGACCAGTTACATAATTTTCGAATCCTGGACCAGTTAAACGATTCAAATCCTGACCAGTTGCATGATTCTCGAATCCTGGAATCGTTACACGATTATCGATTTCTGGACCAGCTGCGAGGTTCTCGAATCCTGGAGCAGTTACACGATTCGAATCTTCGACCAGTTACACGATTCCCGATTCCTGGACCAGTTACATGAATCTCGATTCCTGAACCAGTTACACGATTCTTGACTCCTGGATCAGTTACACGATTCACGAATCCTCGACTCTATACTCGATTCTCGAATCGGTCACAAACCCAGTGAGTGACAGCTATACCGAATAAGTTACCGCAATGAAATTATAATGCCAAAAGATTTTTATAATTACCTGAATGTTAATGACAATGGTCCTACATTAGCATGCGGTGTTAATTGGACTTCATCCATTGTCTAGTGCTTTTAACTATATTTATTCCAAGGGAAATTTCAAACAGGAGCGACATGAGGCGCGTGTCGCTTGGAAACCAACCATCAGAAATAAATTCAACCTTCCGAATCGGAACGACTGGACAAGCAGCACGTGTTGCTCGCACTGGGCAATTTTTTCTCAATATTGTGTAGAGTGTCGCCTCCGTCTGTTGTTCCTGCATGCAAGGTGAATGTTTTGCTTTAGACTTGAAGAGGCCAGCGTCGATTGTTGCTTCGGTCTGAAAGGTTGTCTTCGCGTGAACAAATTTATTCTCCATGTCACCGCGTTTTCCGCTGGTAAACCAACTTTTTTTGTTGTACATTTAGCATTAATATGTGGGTAATTGCTCATTATATATTATGCAAACTATTAAAACAAGCCTGTAAACAAGAATTTAAGTAAATTATTTTAAGAACTTCTAGACTGGTTGACGTACGCCACTGATCGTTCTAATCGCACCCTTCTGGCGACAGGGTTTCCTCCCCCAGTTGGAAGGGCGATGGAACCAAAGAGAAAGTGGGCGAGGGCTATTTAAAAGAGCGGCCTTTTCTCTTGGTGCACTGAAATCCAGGTCCACTTCCAAAAAGGGAGATTTTATGAAAAATATTGCCGGCACAATTTGAAGTTGTCGGAGGTCTGTTTATATATAACTTACAGTGGTTCCGGCCAAAGAAAGGACTTGCAATATCTCTATGTCTTTTCCGTTGAGAGACAGGGAGGGTCACATGAACCGCTGAACCAATCGGCTTTGTCCAGTTGCCGTGGTGAGGGGAAATTTTCGTTGTATTCTGCGTTGCCAAATTTTTCGTTCCGAGTCGTTTTCGAAACAGGCGGCACGCCCCCCCCCCCCCCCACAAGGTCAAACAGGGCGAAGATTAATGGTTGCCGCAGCGCAGCAAGTGAATGGGTCTCCCATTCCCTACCTCTCCCTGAAATGCGAGCCAAGGGAGCATGTTGACAGGAAGAGGTGTCGTGTACGACTGGGCAAAACTCAGGGTGTAGCAACCGGTAGCAACACCGCTTTTCCCCCCTTGAACTGGAGGCGGAAAGTCTGGATTTCAAGTTCATTCTTTGGCCAGGCGGACTTTACATGCCTGCATTGGTGTTTTATTTCTATTACATCTAATTAATCTAAATAGGGGGTGTATAATAAATATATGTAATAAATAAGAATTGTTGCTGTAAACTATGTGAAACTTTCATAATACGCCTCTGTAGTTAGCATTGACAGCCACATGGATGTTTTTTTTTTCAATTTTATGCAGTGTCAGGTACATCTATTCGTCGATGCTAACGTGATGTAATTGCAGCGAAACAGACGAGATCTTTATAAGGTTGCGTTGCGTGAGGCGCAGGGACGTAGCTAGGTTGATCAGTTTGGGGGGGCCAAACATAAGATTTTTTCTATCAAACTATTATAAATTAACAAACTATTTATACACCATATAGACCTATGCTGTATACATACATTATATATGTATGTATGTGTGTGTGCGTATATATATATATATATATATATATATATATATATATATATAAGTCTTGGAAAGAAAAGGATGGTAGCATCGTCGCCTGGTAATCAAGGGGTTTCGGGTTCGATTCCCGGTTGATGCTCATAGTGGTTCGGATCCCACTTTACACTGTAGAACCAGTCCCGATTAGCCTTACTGTCTATAAAGTGGACTTAAACACCAACTCAATCAATCAATAAATTGGAAAAGAACATCATTTTCTTCTGTAGCCCCGAACAGTCTACGGATATACTCCCGCGAAATACACAGCCATTATTCGGGAAACTAAATGCAGAACGAACTCATTAGCTTAATGGTTGATACACCAAGAACAATGTTATTAGTCTTTAGATTTGTAAATTTGCTGGAAAAAAATTGAGAAGTAGATAAAACCCTTTTCCGTGGTTTTAGATATAAAGTGCTGGAACCAGGTTTACAAGTATTGGCAAAAGTGCAAATATGAAATGTGTGCGTAATGAGTTCAAGCTAGGCATCTCATGTATACAGTTCATACCGGAATCGAATCCGGTATCTCTTAGTTCAAGGGCGGGCCCGAGTCTTCTATGGCATCTGATTGTTCACTTGGGAAATGACGACGATAAGAAATTATATGCACACGTCTAATTTCTTAAAATTAATCTTATTTGTGTGTGGAAAATTGAGTATATGATGGCACTGGATAAAACAAAGTTCCCACACGCTCAAATGATTATGCTCTCGTCTTTGGTTCGGCAGGTTCAACAACCTGCCCGGGTTCGATTCCCGATGGAGGCACATAGTTGTTCGGATCTCACTTTAAACTGTAGGTCCACTCCCGATTAGCCTTACAGTGCATAAAGTGGACTTAAAACACCAGTTCAATTAATCAATCAATCGAATGGTTCAAGGTTCGATCCCTGGTGGTCAGGCCGGTAGCCAAAATTTGATTTCGGAAGGGGCTTATCCCTTATCGGCAGCCGCCATCTAAAGACGAAAAGGTTGGGGGGAGGAGTAAATGCGCTGAAGATGAATTTCTTGGTATATTGCAACTTACCATATACAAGATGTTTAATCCTGTTAATGAAGTAAACTACACATTATTAAAATCAAATATTTGTAGGATTTCGGGAAAGGACTGCAGCTCCCGAGCCCCTTCCCTAGGTATGTGCCTGCTTGTATTAGTTCCAAAATTTCTGTGCTGTTCCAACATCGTGAGGACAATTTGGGAAGTACTGGAAAGCGATATGGAAGCAATTCTGCTCTCTGAAACTATGGGACTCGATGTGATGACCACGCGCAACCGAATGAAAGAACTCTTCGCAGGCCTTGTCCCTCATTATTAATTTTACTGACTAATTGTAAGTTTTTCTCGTCATCCTCGATAACGCAGTGGTAGCGTCACCGCCTTGCAATCAAGGGGTCCGGGTTCGATACCCGATGGAGGCACATAGTGGTTCGGATCCCCGATTAGCCTTATTGTGCATACAGTGGACTTAAAACACGAACTCGATAATTGGAAGGTTTTAGAAGAACTAAACATGGCTTTTTATGCATCGTACAACTTTGCTTCTTTTCACCCTACTTTTACAGTTTTTCTTCCTAAGAATTCCACTGACGTGAGTATAACACGCTACCAAACCAGAGGTCAAAGGTTCGGACATTGGACAGGTATGGTTGTATCATGTCTGTCCCATCGCCATTCCTTCGGCTCGTCATTCATCCTCATCATCGCATTTAACCCAAGAGGTAGAAAAGTGGCGTAATATAGAAATATATATATATATAAATGATTGATTTGGTTTATTCTACTTCGCTTTTGTGACACTTTTTGGCTAATCGTGAAGATGAAGATGACAATGAGAGGACCAACATAAAGAACACACACGCCAATCCGGAATTCGAACCCAGGACCCCTGGCATCGTAATACACCTTGTTAACCACTGCACAACAAATAGAAACAGAAAATGCTTGATAAGTTATTTGCTTCTCCATAACTCATGATTATATTAAAAGTATTATTCGCTGTATGACTAGGGATTAATTATATTTGTATGTCTAGCCAACCTAGTCACCTAAGCAGCAGCAGCTTCCGCATTTGCTGGTGGAGGCTAAATGAAGAAAAATCACAGAAAGTCAGAAAGATATACAAATTTTGTAACATAATACTTATAGAGCATGCAGACGGCTGTTAAAACAATTGCTACATACCTAGTTTCCTTCCTTAATTGAAACGTGGTTTATTCTTCATTATACATGAAATCATCCACCCTGGAAGTCGAACCCAGGATCTTGTGTGTAGTGTTGCCCACGGGACGAGACGGGACAGGCTTTTAAAAATTCGAGACGAGACGAGATTGATCATGTGTCCCTTTGGCAAACGAATATTTTCGAGACGAGACAGCATTTCACAGCATTTCCACGATACGAGACAGGCCAAAGTCTCGTCTCGTGGGCAACACTACTTGTGTGGTAGTCAGACTCTCTTTTAGGATGCCAATATGTTGGATATTTGGTCGATCAGTCGATCCTGGTCCATTGTTTCCAGAGGAAGACAATCTGGCAGCTTATCATTCGAAATTTTACTCGCGATGGAGGAAACAAACACTTCGTGATGCTATCTTCTCGCGTTTACAGAAGTTTATCACCGCTCGGACAAGAAATCCTACTTCAAACTGACAGATATCAACTGTTCACCAAATCAACAGATGAACCGACCGCTTCGATGTTTCTCCGAATTTTCAGAAAGTGGCCTTTTCCACCTTGCAGGGCAGGTCATTAGCAGGAGGGTTGAGTGCATGTGAGAAGAACCGCTATGTCATTCATTCCCGTGCCCAAAAAGGGACAAGCAGTAGAATTCTGTTCTTGGAATTTGAAACGCATGGGGATATCTTTTCTGAACCATAAAATAATTAACGCAGAAAGTTCTAGCCACCCGTAGCTAAATCTTCCTGTTTGTGTCGTCCATTCGGCGCCCATGGAGCCAGTGCAGGGCCAGATGAAGAGAAAGTGCGGGTTTTGGGGGGATCCTGGATCTGGTGTGCAGCAGGGATGAAAAATACATTTTCAATAGGTCTCAGACTTCCCTGACCGGGGCGGACCACAAAACCATTAACTGCATCCCCTCCCAATACATCTGTTTGTGTTCAACAAGCAAGAAACAGGGAAATAAGAAAGAAATGCCTTGCTTGGATTCGTGCTACTGAAAATTGAAGACGTGTTTCAAACTACAAGCAAAATTTACTGAAGAATTATTTTGCAATATTTGTCATCAAAGTAAAATTTCCAGCAAATACAGAACAGTTTCCCGGGGCCACGTGGACGTTTGCCGGGGCCAGTGCCCCCGCGTGCCCCCCCCTAACGACGTCCCTGGTGAGGCGATATGCTAAGGAAGAAATGGAAGCGGTTTCGAAAAAAAAGGAACAGCCGTCCTTCCAGGACTGAATCATGGGAAATCGTGACGTCACATGTGACTGAGGTCATTCAACTTGTTTCGGGTAGGAAATCCCGTTGCAGGAATGACCGAGATCGCCGGCGACATTGGCTGTGTACGACGGCGAATCCGCGTGTGCAGTCGATGTTTCAAGTGTCACGCCTCTTCCCTTCTTCTTTTTTTTTGTGTAAAAAAAGCAAGAAGAGGGGACGCTTCTTGGAACCATATTTGCCTTTGTTTCGCCTGACTGCCGGAGGTGGCACCACCGCTGCAGTCATTTGCATGATAGCGTTCCGGGAACACCGGTTTGCTGCTTGTACGAACGAACATGGCGTGAAGCTTTTGTTTAAACTGCGGTGGAACAACGTAACACGAAACAGAAACAAAAGAACGACGCCACTGATATTCTTGTAATGAGAATTGCCGTGGCGTGGTTTGCTCGGTGAGGTGTTTTACTCAATAACACACAAACACAGCCCCCTATGTTTGTTTGTTTAGATACTTAATTACTAAAGCTGGGATTTTGATGCATTTGATTTTTTTAGAGACAAATACGAGTACATTGTTCAGTTAGATGTTCCATGAGTTTCATAACAAAGGTACCAAACGAAGCATCTCTGATGATGGGACATTTTTAGTAGGATATTGCATTTTTAAGGAAGTGCATTTTTAACACTTTTTAAACATTACCTGCTTTGTTTTTATGTTTTCACGAGAGGAGGGGCATTTCTTAGTGTTTTTGTTTATTTTCTTTAAAAAGCAACCCACTTAATATTCTTATTCCTACTGTACATCCTGCCCTTAGTCCAGGGACTTCCCAAAGTAGTCCCCGCCCGGAGATCCGAATGAGGGACTATTTTACCTCCGGAATAGTTTACCTTGGAAACATCCATGGCCTCATTTTGCTGATTCTTGACATAGGAACAAAAATTAAGAGAATTTGAAAATAAAATCCTTAGGAAAATATTTGGACCTAAAAGGGATGAGGAGACAGGTGACTGGAGAATGTAGCATAAGTTAGAACTGCATAATTTGTATTCCTGTCCAGATATTATTAGAATAATTAAATCAAGAAGGCTTAGATGCGCAGGCCACGTGGCACGAATGGGATAAAAAGAAGAGTTTACAGGATTTTTGTTTGGAATCCTGATTGTAGGAGGCCAGTGGGAAGGTGAAGACGAAGATGGAGGGATAACGTTGAGATGAACCTAAAAGAAATCGGTAAGGATAGGAACAGATGGAAGGCTTGTGCTGCTGCAGCTAGTTAGTAGCAACCCACTTGTTTCTTTCCCCTTACGGAAGTTTCTGAACAACAGCTTTGTTTCCAGGAAATCTGGTAAATTCTTCCTTCTGGAACAAAGCGACCTAATGAAAGAAGTTCATGGGAAAGTGGAAAAGTAGTAGCCAAGAAAATGATATTGGTTTTGAACAGAAATGAAGGGGCTGTGTTCTATTGCTGATGTTTTGTCTGAAGAAAAATTATCTACTGCGGAACTACAAGGGGATTTGCAACCTGAAGCACTTCAAATATTCTCTTCGAGTATCGGTAGAAGTGGGAAGTGGCTTTTCAATGTCCAAGCCTTCATTAAGAGACAATCGACAGTCACTTTGCTTTGACAGCCTATGTTACCGCATAGTACCACATAGCCTGCATAGTTGAAAGTAGCGGTGCAATGCAATAAAAATAGCATTTTGAAAATTTTATAGAGATTTTCTGATGTTTTTAGGGCATTATTGCATCTTCTATACTCACTGTGAACCACGATCAGGTCATCTCGAATTACACCCGCCCAAAAGAAACAAGAAGCAAGTACATTATCTATTAACACAATGTAAAACAGAACTGCTATTCCTCTGGTACCCTCTTGTCGACGAATTACAACCCGTGACTTTACCTGTAGAAGGAACACACTGCGCTGTACGCTGGGCAAGAAAATGAAACATTTCCACTCGCGAGCGAAAGATAATTTACCTCTATCTGTGTTACGGCGGCGATTTTTTTAAACCCAAGCCGAGCAAAAGTGTTTCTCACCCGTCTTAAAGAACAAAACTCGGATGACCGAATTTCAAGAATACGAAGAAAGAGAGCGTGACAGTGTGTAGGTTTCAAATATTTAGCTTATGTTCTTAAATTGCTGCGTGTAACGAAGTTTGTATTGGTTGGCCTTTTTTTTCAATACGAAGGGCACTAAGAAGAGAGAAATGAAGCTAAATCTAAGTAATCGTTACGAGAAACAGTGCAAATGTTGAGTAATGTATGTGAAACATTTGGAAACCTGTTTGCATAGGAAGTTGTGAACTACATACACCAAGGTGGTAACAATGCCACTGCTTCTTGCTCTGCTATCGTTACGGAAAATACTGAAAAAAAAATTGAAATTCCAAAATCAAAATTGCAGGGAAATTTCAAGATATGAAAGTCAATCTTATTAGAGCAGGAATTTCATCCGTAATCTATCTCCCCGAGGAATCATAATTAACATTTGAAATTTGATTTGGGTTAAACTCTTAATATCTCCACATTATCATCTAAATTTTAAAATTACTGTTAGTATAAACAAAATATTTATGAAAATGTTCTTATTTCGTGTATTTTTGCTAAGAGTACGTCAATTTGCTATCAGTAATACTCATTAACTCGTTATTTTTAATCCAATCAATCCTAGTATGGAAATAGTAATAATGGTACTATTGCTGCTAATAGCAAAACTTATAATAATAGTAGTCGAAAAGTTTTGTATTCGCGAGTTCAATTCCTGGACATGCGTGTTCTTTGCGAATGTTCCTTCATCAATTCCATCATATCATCACTCATCCTCATCTTCGCGATTAGCCCAAAGCAGCAGAAAAGCGAAGCAAAATAAACCAAATCAATCAATTTTTCTAGATGAAGGGAAATTTTTAATTAAAGAGGGAAATTTTGCACCTTCTCAGGAAATTTGTGACCTCTGTTTCTGACACTGACTTTCCTCTAACGTGGGATTATCAGTAGATGGAGAAAACCGTCGGAGGTACTCCTAGAAAGGCAAACGTTCGGCAAGCTCCGGAAGAACATGTTAGACCAAACTCAGTGCAGGTTTGTCATGAGCACGTACCTTCTATGCAGGGTGAGTGAGGGCTACACGACAGGCTCATGAGAACAAGGGCTGCCGTGCATTCGTCCATAATGTCCTCCTTGCTATCGTCTTGCGAGGAGCTCGGTCTCCTTTTGCGGGATCTGCAAAAGAAGAAAATAAAATATTTTTGAATTTTTGGCAACTGCAGATCCACACTTGAGCTGTGTTCCAGACTTGGCAGCAAGGGCGCGCTGGTTCATAAACAGTGCATAATATTAATAAAACTTCGATTGATCTAGAAACATGTTACGTGGGTATAGAAAATGTCTGATTAATTACGAGGTTAAAAGTTACCATAATTAAATAATTAGAAACTTTCTCCAGTACATAAAATTCTGACCATCATCACTGCAAAATAAAATTAATCTGGATAGAGACATATCAATTATTAAATGCACAATAAATATAATTTGAAACCAGTTAAAATCAGTATAAAAATAATCTAATGTCAATCCTTTAAAATTAAATAAAATATCCCCAAAACTCATAAAATACAATAACGAAATGTATTTGTGTATGAATTTATATAGTAAATGCAATAATATACACGATCTAATATTAGTAATTTGATTAGGTATAATAGAATATATAAGAAAACAACCGATAGTAAAAAAAACAACTGAGTAATGTTTACTCAAACCACACGTGTGAATGCATCATTTATCTCAAGCGCTAACTTCTCTTACACGTAGTGGAAACTGCATTCTTGCAGTAAACAAGGTTCTGGCGCCTTAACTCACAGCCAGTATAATCCTTGCGTTTGTCCATTCATCCATCTTATGTCCAGTCTAGGGGCCGAAATTCGGATCTCGAATCCAAGATTGAGGATTTGGATATCTGATTGATGATTCAGATATCATATCAGATCTATAAGATTAAACATTCGGATATATGATCCCGGATTAAGGATTCTGGTAGCTGATCCAGGATTCGGATATCAGTTTTAAAATTTAGTGTTCGAACACCTGATTCAGGATTCAGAATTTTGATATCGGATACAGGATTCGGATAGCATATTCAAGATTCAGAATTCGGATATCTGATCCCGGATTCGGCTATCTGATTCACAATTCTGATATCGGATACATGATTCAGATATAAGATCGAAGATTTAGGATTGGAATATCTGATCCAGGATTCAGAATTCTGATATCGAATGCATGATTCGGAGATCAGATCGAAGATTTAGAATTTAGAATTCTTGTAGCGGATCCAGTATTAGAATAATTTTGGATTCAGATTTGAAGGTCCATATATGACTAAGTATACTTAGCTAATACGAAGGCACCACCTGAGCCTTCAGCATGGGGTCGCAGGAGTAACCCCGCTTGGGATTCGTCCTCGGTCGCCGACATTGCACGTCAATTGCAAGCAATCCTCCACGACGCTTCCATAACAAGCCAACAAGCTACATGCGTTCGTGACATACTTCAGTTCATGTGGGTCAGTGTCGCAGTTGCGTCACCCGCGCAGCGAGCAACATTTTCTCTCCTGGCCAAGAACGGCGGAGGAATAAATATTTGCTTAGAAAGCTGCGGCGGATGGATACACACACAAGGGTGAATGAGAGAAAACGAGTTCTTGTTAGCGCCCTGTAACAGTCTCCTTGGGAAGCGAAGGCTGCAAGAGACCGCTTTTAGCATGCCTCCGTTCCTATGAAGTTGATTGTTCTGTCTATTGGGCGCTTTTATCTTTTTACTTGTTAAGCAGAGAAAACAAGGAGAATGGAGATACTTCTTCTTTTTCTTTTTTCCCAGGCGATGGCATTAACCCTAACTTTCTCTGGAAAGGTGAGCAGACTGAGATGATGAGGGGACCGGGAGAGAAAGTGGAATGCTTAGGAACTCGTGGAAAAGTCAAGCGGTGTGTTTACCGATTGTGTTGTCGTGCCTGTCCAAACATCCACCTATTTCTGCAGCCGCTTTGTTTTCGCTTGATGTAATCTTGTGCAGTTTTCACCATTTCCCTTCAATGCCCCTACATTAACGGTTTTGGGGCTCGCCCAGCCTCACATCAACGGTCACACCAACCGGGCACGTATCTAGAAATACATTTGGGGGGTACAATCAAGTGTCGCAATAATAATAATAAATAATTATATTTAATTAAATTAAAATATTAATTAAATATGTCAATTAATTAATATTGTATTATTATTACACGAATAGGTAAAAGATAATAAAATAATATAGAAATATAACAGCACGTATTCATTACCTAGCTTACATGTAGTTAGATCGTCAAGATTTGCATAAAAGAAACTGCCCTGGCAAGGAATTTAATGTCAAATAGAAAACGAATTGAATATTTATTGAATAACAAAAAAGAAGTTAGATCCAATTAACGATCCTGATTAATATTTTATGCATATTATCATAAGTAGTAGAGTACATTTTCTTTGGAACTGTCCTTCAAGGCCATATGAGCCAAATTCCTTGTCTTCCAATAAGTTCAGCGGATATAACCATCGATTATATAACAAATGCTAGACAATTATATTTCGATTATTTACTCTTACTACTTGGTAAGTCTTTCGGGGGGCCCCTAAATACGTCCTGACACCAACAATACTGAAAGAACAGCAACGTTTGGACCGCCATCCTTCATTGAAGTGTGCAGGGGATGTTAAAAGTACCGTAAATTTTCCAATATCCTACTGTTAAAATATGCCCGTTAAATTACATAAAACGGGACGACCGTTTTTTATTTAAATTTGAATATTTTTATCATGTGTGAAGTAAGATAATGGTTATAAATTACCGTTGCGTCCACCATAAATATATTTCTAAAAGATAAACCGTTAAAATTACATTAATTAGGTTATCTATGTAATGACCATTAATAATTTAAAAATTGTATTTGAATGGCAGCGGATATTGACCATAATTTCTCCAGTCAACTTTTAACAGCATATGAGACGTTAAAATCGACCGTTCCATTGAGCTAACAGGCCAGATTTCGCTTTTAGGGAAGATTTATTCCGGCCCATCAGTGCATTGACTGTTGTTGGAATTCATATTGGGTGAATGACATATGCGTGTCATGTGTGTGCGACTCGTTTTTTTGTCTAAGTTTTGGAGTAAGTCTTATGACTTTTTCTGGTTTGTTGTGCAAGAAATTTTGATTTGATTTGGTTTGGTTTAATTTACTTCTCTTTTCTACCACTTTTGTATAATCGCGACGACGAGGATGAGTGATGACATGATGAAATTGATGAAGGGATACTGACCCATGTCCAGGCCGGGATTCGAACCCGTCCGCCACGGGTACAGGCTTTATTGAAAAGGTAAACCCATAAGCTGTAGTTACGCCCTTATTCTCTTTGTTGTCACATATCTTCGTCCCCGCTCAATTCTCATTTTTCTCATTAGAACAAATACAAACACCCATCTCTTACCCGGGATTCGAACCACTTTCACACACATGTCGGCCCCATAAGAAATTGCAGAAACAAAGACACTGAAATGTGTCGGTGCTGAGAATAATACCCGAACCTCCCATTGCGAAGCAAACGCACTCACTGCCGAGGGGCAAGTCCCTGTACGCAATCTCGCAAAACTTCACGCACGCATCAAGTTCCATCTCCCTATCTAACGCGCATCGTCAAGTGGACGGAAAATGATCAAATGCTTGCAAAGTGCTGCTGTAATTCCATTTCTCGATTGCGGTAATAAACGTTTTGTTTGATAGCCGTGACGCAAGAGCTGGTTGCGACACGAACGAAAGCTGTGGTTTTTATTATTCCCTGAATACCGCTCCGATCGCTCATTCGTAAACGCGTCATTTCGTTTATCGTTCATCTGTGCAAAACGCGTAAAGCGTTGCGTACTTGATAATAGAGAATTGACGAAGACTTGTGAAATGAGTCGCGGTGATCTAGCCAGTTGAGTGGTCGACTCACGATTTCGCTAACGAAGTTTCCGGGTTCGAGTCCAGGGATGGCCAGATCCGGATCTTGGAATATCCGTGTATCCGATTCTCGATTACATCCCGTTCCGCCTAATCAAGTTGAAAGCTGGATTTGAACTCGTAGTGCCGACCCCCCGTGGCGGAGTGGTTAGCACATCGCGCTGCGATGCTGGGAGTCCCGAGTTCGAATCCTGGTCTTGTCATGGATGCTTGTGAGTGTCCATTCATCCATTGCATCATATCATCACTCATCCCCATCTTTGCAATTAACCACAAGTAGCACAAAAGCGAAGTAAAATAAAGCAATCCATCAATCCAACTCGTAGCGCACTGTGCTAGGCGCATTATTGAATTTGTTTATGTACGCAATACACGTACATTTATTTACATATGTAATATGACTTACTGTCAGATTCAAATAAGGCTAAATATTTTCTGAAGCGAGGCCAGATTTGAACAAATGGGTGTATATTCTGTGACTTGGTTGCTGATATGAAATGTGATAAAATGGTGTACATATGGTACAGTTGTAAAAAATGGATCATTTGAAGTAATATCCCCCCCCAACACACACAATCTTATAAGGTCGTTCGATTCATTCAAGTACACGTATTTCAATTTCACAATTAGTAAGGTAAAGTATCTAAAAAGTAACGAGTTACTCTTATTAGTAAAGCAGAATATTATTTGTTTGTCATTCCACACACAAAAAAATAAACCCCTGAATGTTATGCAATATGTTAATTCCTCATGTATTCTGGGTTGCATGCAAGAAAGATTACGTTCGTTGGCAGAATTCAAATGTACGCTCTCGCTTTGTAATCAAGGGTACCACGTTCGATTCCCAATGGAGCCACATTGCACAATGATTCGGATCGTAGTTTAAACTGTCCCGATTACACTATATAAGTGTACTATATAAGTGTAAGTGGACTTGAAACAAACTCTGACTTGAAAATTAGAATCTTGCCTTCCTGTAATGTGCGAAATGCAACCCACTTTGCATGTTGACTGTACACAGAATTACTTTGCACGCAGTTATGTTAGAGAACTTACACGAGCCGCCGAAGAAGTAAAGCTGGGTGAACAATGAGCCATAAAACTGCGGACCAGATATATTACAAGGAAATCGAAAGCTCTTCCTGCGTTCCAGCTCCTGTGGCGGAAAGCTATTGCGTATCATAAGAAACCCACGGCACTGGGTGAAAGTGAATCGAAACAGGAAGCGGTATGCGCATTATCCACTTAAAATTCGCATGCGAGCATTCCTTAGCTATCCTGGAATCACTGGGTACCCGGTTCGATTCGTGGTGAGCGTTCACACTTCAGTGAACCAGGCTCACTTTCTAACCGATCTTTATGAAAGTTTGTCTTGACACTCGCTTCTTGCTTTCGTTTCCTATCTTCCCTCCATTATGCACACAGAAAAGAGAATGCATCAAATGTATTTTATGCACTTCAAATACATCCATTGATATAACCGTGTGATGGTTTCTTTGTTCTTCTTGGTTTACCGCATCTTCTGACTCAATGTACTTGGAATGCATCAAGAAAGAATGAAATGTTATGATGAATTCAGAGACGCATGGAATGCATTTATGTACTTGAATCAAAATGTTATGCATTTTCGTGCATTTATGCGTTAGCTCATATAACTGGTTTACTGTCCATGTATTTTTCTTAATCTTACTAATACTTTTTAATACTATTCTTGTTAACGTGTTGTTAAATATCTGAAGAAAGTGTTCTTCCAGACATCAAGGTTACAATGCCCAATGTTTAATATATTATGTAATAAATAACATTATTTACTGCATTCCAAAAAGAAAAGGAGGGACTAATTATATTTTAAGAATTAAATTTGTTTGAAAGTACGTTATTGAGTTGTCATATGATATAAATATTATTTATGAAAACCTGATGTATTTTAGTGTATATTCAATATCTGATGCATTTTTATACGTTTGCTTGAAGCTACATCTTTGATACATCTTTTCGCCTCATCTACTTTGCATAGACGTACTTTAAAGTGTTACAGCTCAATGGTAAATCAAACTCAAATTTCTGACGTTCACGGGTTCACTGCCCTGTGGAGGCACATGGTACAGTGGTTTGGATCCCACTTTAAACTGTAGGTCCAGTTCCGATTAGCCTATTCGTCAAAATAGTGAACTTTAAAACAAAGTCAAAGTCATTTCCAATTTCACACGAGAACTAGTAGACAGGCTACTTAGTACACAAAGTAAACACATAGAAAATGAAGATAAAATAACCAAGAAATAAACAGAACCTTGCTGTTTTACCAAGGATTCAAAGCTGCGAATCCTGACGTAGTCCCACACGATAAAGGTCGGGACATGGTAAATTCGATGCCGGCCGGCTCCGGCATGTGTTACGAAATGAAAGAACGGCCACAAAAAAACCACACCTGTAATTGAATACTTCAATTGCTTTATTATTTACGTAGGCATTGTGTAAGAGTAGTCTGGAAACTGGGTTATCTGTGTCAAGTGGAGCCCCGCCCACCTGATCTTGCTCTTCCAAGTCTTGGAGCGAAAGTGGATGGAGTTGCAAAATCAATTATGACATTGCTACGTGTACAATCTCAGGTATGCGGACACTTGGTCGTAGGGTTGGTATACAGACGAGTATTGGAAGTCTCGGTCTCGTCTTCTCGAATTGTAAATGCCGGTCTCGTTCTTGATCTCGTTTCGAGTTGCATACATCTGTCTCGTTCTCATCTGGAGTCTCGAAATATACAGAGTGAGGCAAAAGTCAGGT
Source organism: Lepisma saccharinum (assembly GCF_977018435.1). NCBI lineage: Eukaryota > Metazoa > Arthropoda > Insecta > Zygentoma > Lepismatidae > Lepisma > Lepisma saccharinum. Next base: position 28,896,270 of record NC_139238.1, read on the forward strand.
TGCATAGGTGATTGGCCATCACGGTCACCAGACTTAACACCCCTCTTTTTTTTCTTTACTTGTTGGGACACGGAAAGGCCATCGTGACGCTAAGAAAATTAAGAGCCTTGACCACCTCGAAGAAAGGATCAAAGGCATCATCTTCCAAATCACCCCCTCCCCCCTTTCCACACACACAAACTAGCAGACGTCTTACGTAACTGGCAGCATCGAATTGAAGCATGCATTCAAGCAGATGATCCGCCTCTATTCAAAATATACTGCAACTGTAGCCACTACATATCGATCATGTGTATGTTTGTTTGCACGTAGTATTTGTTTTCCTATGTAACAAGACTTTTGACTCACCCTGTATAATGATATAATCTCGTTTCGACGCTACCACCAAAAAATGGGGAAAAAAACCTGAATGTATGCAACCACACGGAACAGATTCACAATTGCCACCAACGGATTGACTTTCCAATTACCGTAAACGAGATACACAAGTTATGTTTGTCTGGTTGTTTTGTTTAAAGCCCATCGGGACTAGACCTGCTTTTTATAGTGAAATGTAAACCACTATACAATGTGCCCCCACCAGGTATCCAACCTGGAACCCCTTGATTACAATGAGACAGCTTTACCACTAGCCTTTAAGTAATATTCAGTCACAATACACTTTTCAGTATTATTGATCGATTGATTTATTTAGGTTAATCGGGGCGGGGCGATAGGGATGAAGTGTAATAAGATGACGTGAATCGGGGAACCATCACAAACATATGAGCAACACAAGACATGTCCAGGAGCCAGAACCTCGTTGGCCTGCGACAATGTTCAATATTATTGTAGTAATTATTATTATCTCAGTAAAATAAAGGGCATGGGATCCGCAAAAATAAAAATAAAATAAAATGAAAGGTTAGAAACCGTTGATGTAGATCTTAAATTATCGTTTTTAACCAATGTAGTGTCCCGATATACCAGGTGGCGCAAAAGGCAGTTTACCCATGCACAAATTCAAGTTTATGCACAAAATTCAAGTATACATACAAAATTCAAGTAGATACACAAAATTCCAGTTTCAGTGGTTTTGTTCAAAGTGACCTCCATTGTTTGCAACGATCAACAACAGAATTGCAAATACGATGCAGTAAACTTGTATCATTGTTGATGACATGAAACGCATTGATAATTGACTTTCAGTGTATCCAAATCTGCCGGTGATGATGAGTACCGTACACCATATCCTTAACAATTCTCCACAAAGCAAAATCGCATGGAGTCAAATCACAAGAACTCGCAGGCCAATTAACAGTACCACGGCGTCCACTCTTCAAATCTAACAACAAGCAACCACACTACAACAAGCCAATGATAACAACCGTATACCTATACCGCGTTTGTTCCCGGTTCCCGCGCTAGCTTATCGCTGGCTTTTCTCCGTGCTGGGGAAAGTCAAAGCCAGGCAGCCAATTAAAATACGCAACGTCGGAACAGCGCCTACGTAAGCGCCTCTCTTCTGGCTTCCATTCGCTCCTCGCTGCCCAGCAGACGATGTTTTCCTCGTTTCTCATTGGCACCGAAACTGTCGAGCGATCGCTAGCGCGGGAAACGGGACAGGTTCTAACAAACGCGGTATAAAAAAATATTACTTAGCACAAGAAGCACATACACTGTCGTAATACTATTTTCATTGTGCTTTTTGGGTAAACTGACTTTTGCGCCACCCTGTGTTATGAGTGTACAATTAATGCCAAATGTTCGCTAAACTTTTGCATTGAGCGCAGTAAAGAAGGCGTAGTGCTAACGCTGTCGCCTTGTAATCAAAGGGTTCCGGGTTCGATCCTGGCGGAGGCAAATTTCACGGTGGGTCGGACCCCACTTTAAGCTGTAAGTGCAGTCCCAATTGCCCCGTGTGTGCATAAAGTGGACTTTAAACCAAGTTTGACTTTGGCACACAGCCATGCCACAAAGATAGAAAAAATGACATCAAATTACGATAGACAACCCCCAGAAACCCCAGACTCTGTGTACCTCCATCATAAATACGCACAATTAAAAATGCTCTCTTTATGAAACTCGCTTCGCCATTGTTGTGGACGGGGTGAATGCGTGACAAGAATCACTTCATTGACCGAACCTTTTTATTCATGCCCTGTAACATCTGCTGCGCTATTCTAAAAAAAAAAACGCAATTTCCCATTTGTTGCATTTTAAATAATCTAATGGGTGCGTCGCAAGCAGCACGCACGTCGCAGAGCAGGTGTGTGAAAATTATCCCCCTTTGGACAGGACAGCTGTGTCAGTCGGTATAGCATTTGGAATACGTACTTGGCAGGGAAAGAAATTGCAATGGCGGTGGTCAGTTTCGCCTCAAGTTCCGAACCGACAGCTGCTTCTCGTTGGCAAAAATGTGGAAAATCAGCCGGTCTTATCTTCATTCAGAATCAAGGTTTCAGCAGGCGATGTCAACAAACTTATCACGCCGACCTTGGAGCGCAGAAAAATACTCTACGTTAGATAAAAACACGCGTTGGTTTTTCTGGGATTGCACTTTTAAGATGACGTCGGCTACAGACAAGTAGGCGACGAATATAATTTCTGTTTTATTCCAGGATCTGAATTTAGGGGGTGCGGCGTTTAGATCATCGGGAAGAACAATGCGATTTATGCACAATGACTCAGCTTTTTTTAGTGTTATTATTATTCAAGCCCGTAGCCTGATTTTTACTTCAGGGGGGCTCATCCCTTATCAGCAGCCACCATCTAAAGGTGAAAAAGTGGGGGGTAGAAGCCCTGAAGATGAATTTTTCAGTATATTACAACTTATTACACAAGATGTTTAATCCTGTGACGTAAGTAAAATTAATTACCACCATACACTATTTAAATTAGATATTTGCACGATTTCGGGCCCCGAGCTCTCCCCCCTGGCTACGTGCCTGGTATTATTACTTGTTTGCATAAATGTTGCTTCATAGAAATTCCAGCGAAAAATGCAGGCTCGAACCCGGATCTCTGGCATACCATGCCGATGCTACACCAACTTTTCTTATTTTTAATTGAAACAAAAACCCCTAAGCATTTCCATACTTTCCCTGTCATTATTTTTTTTAGATATATCAGTTTTTACTCAATTCTCGATTGTCTCACTGAGGACATGTATACCCGAAATTAGAACCTGGGACCCCAGGATTGATTAACTTGATATATTTTACTTCGCATTTCTGCCACTTGTGGCTAATCGCGAGTGATGTATGGTGAAATTGATGAAGGTCCACTCACAAAGAACACCCATGCTCAGGCCGGGATTCGAACCCGGAACCCTTTCGTCGTATCGCGCTGTGCTACGCTCTGGCACGTAGGTTTCCTTCTTTTAGTTTCAACCTGAAATCGATTCCGGGATCGCTCCCACCAAAGGTGAGAGCGCTAGCCATTTGGCTATGCAGGAGCCCGTTTGAAAGACAAGACGTTTTACGCCTAAGCTTACAAAAAAATGTGCGTAAGTAAAGTTACGACATTACTTCGCACACAATCATTGCAACCAGGCCAGTAGCTTGAACTGACCTCCGGGGGAGGGGGGTCACGGGTTATGAGGGGGGCATTGTAAACCAAGTCCATTTTTCAAAAGTTTAATATTATTAAATTAACGTAAAATACGAGGGGCTGCTGAAAAGTTCGTAGCCCAACCCAGAAGGAGTGCACGTGGAATGATGAAACTTTACAGTTTTAAAGAATATATCTTGGTATGTACACATGCAAATTTTCATATTAATGACGGAATTGTTACGGTGCTTTTCAGGGCCCTGAAGTGATCATGTGTGCCCAGCCAGCGAATTTCACAAACATCGAGATCAGAGCTGTCATCAAATTTTTGTTCCACCAAGGAAAGTCTCCGAAGCAAATTCATGAGGAAATCAGTGGAACGCTACGGGACTCTCCTCCATCATATGCAGTGGTGAAGAAGTGGGTGGCACAGTTTAAACGTGGCGATTTTTCAACAGATGATGCTCCACGTGCAGGAAGACCAAAAACAGTGACTGTCCCAAAAATCTTGGATGAAATGCATGACCTTATTCTTGAAAATCGCAGAATCTCAGCAAAACGTGTGGCAGAGATTTTGGGCATTTCTCGGGAACGCGTTGGTATCATAATTCAAAATGACTTGGACATGCGCAAGCTCTTGGCAAAATGGGTTCCCAAAAATCTGTCAGCAGATCAAAAGTGTGAAAGAGTAAGGACATCAAGGGAAGTCATTGTCAATTTTGAACGCAATGCTGACCAATTTCTGTCACGAATATTAACCATGGTTGTACCACTACGATCCTGAAACGAAACAACAGTCAATGGAGTGGCGGCACTCAGGTTCCCCTCGCCCCAAGAAGTCAAGAGGCAGAAGTCGGCTGGGAAAGTGTTTGCAACATTCTTCTGGGATAAGGATGGAGTCGTACTCATAGACTACCTGCCCAAAGGTCAGACATTTAATGCAGAGTATTACTCTGCATTACTCACAACATTGAAAGACAAATTGAAAGTGCAACGCCGCGGAAAAATGAATAAAAGGAATTCTGATCCTGCAGGACAATGCCCCTGTCCATCGAGCACTGCAAACACAACTGACATTGCATGATCTAGGGTTCCAATGTCTAGATCATCCCCCTTATTCCCCAGATCTAGCTACGTCAGACTATTACCTATTCAACAAACTCAAACAACACTCGAAAGGACGCCATTTTGGATCTGATAAGGAGGTGATTAGTGCTACGAAACAGTGGTATGTGGAACAGCCTTCAGAATTATTTTTCACTGGTCTGCAAAAATTGGAGTACCGTGCAAGGAAGTGTATTGAACTTCGAGGGGAGTATGTAGAATATCTGTAAAATTTCATCATTCCACGTGCACTCCTTCTGGGTTGGGCTACGAACTTTTCAGCACCCCCTCGTATGTGTGTCGGGGGTCATTAAGTTAATTTGAAATATAAAATTTAGAAATATCACACAAACACTACAGTTTTTTCTGTCTTCTAAAACACCTCTTGACGTGCTAATGACTGCTACTGACATTATCCCTTAATACAGACTCCATACTATTTTTGATGATACAGATATTTATATCATACATTTTAAATTTACAATATTCATTTCAATCATAGTGCCTACCGTACATTCCACCCCCGGCCAAAGCAATAAAACTTGGGATCTGTTGACATTTGACGTAGATGTGGAAGGAATGTGAATGGACGTTAAAGTCAGAGATTTCTGTGAAACGAGAGGCTGCAACAGGCGCCTTTCTAAAGTCTAGAGAATCTTCTAAACACTTGCCGCTGCTTAGACTTCTGCTCATAAACAAGATGAATGAACAAAGTTGTGAAAAAAATAATATATTCTGTCTACATTTTCACTCTTCACCTCAAACAAATTAGAATATAAAATAGTTTTACCTAATGTCAAACGGGGCTGGCGACCCTGTCAGGGAGGGGGGGGGGGAGCTGAGCCTCGCTACGGGCCTGATTGCAACTGAGCTACCGATCCAACCCTGGTTTCGCTTCCTGTGGTTCGAGTACTTGTTAAGCCTTCATTTCTCTCCAATATTTCTACATTTGTGTGAGAAACAGTAAAGTAAAATCCTTTATATATTTAAATGTTTTGAATTTCTTCAAAGTTCAACGAACAAAACTTGCTGGAAGCAGTTGGTCAGGATCAACCTTGACTGTCGCTGTTTACCAAGCGCCATGCTTTCTGGGAGCGGATGCACATGGCATTTATGCACCATAATATTGTTTTCACATTTTTTGTAAACTTCTTTGGGAAAATTTCCACTCACCTTCACACGTATAACAATGAAAGATCGCTTGTAACAGAAAAGCACCTCGGATGATTCAGAAACCGAAAACATCCAGATTAAAAATCCGAGACAAGACCCTTCAAAATTGGCCAGAATTCGAAATTGAAATCAATATTGTGTAATTTGGTTTCTTTCAAATGATCGTGTCTGAACATCTCACTTGCATTTTAGTGCATCACACAAAACAGCAACTGATAAAAGTACTCTTTTGTGCATTGTGTGTGCATTCTGATGCATCAAAGTGCATCATTGGTAGTTTATGCATTTTAATGTATTACTGGAGTCACTATATTTGTGGTATCCTCTCAGATAACTCCAAGCTTCGACCAAACATCTCCCCTGATGTATTTTCTACTTTAAGCGATGATTCAGGTGATGCACTTTGCTGCATTAAAATGCATCGTTTCAGAAGTTTAGAACTAACCAAAAATCACACGCATAGTTTGTAATGTATTTGTAGTGCACAAATTAAATTTGATGCATTTTATTTTCTCTGTTTGGAATTTAAAGTAGGGTCCGAACCACTGTCCAATGTGCCTCTACGATATCGAATCCGGGACCCATCATTACAAAACAATTGAATTAGTACTACGCCATCGGAGAGCGCATAGAACTTCTTGGAATTTCCATTGTATATAGTAATGACGATTCTATAAGTCAAATATTATTTCTCCTAAAGCCAACTTCCTTGACGGAGTGGTCATCACAACTCGCCAAGACGCCAGAAGTCCCGGGTTCGAATCCCGGCCTGGGAATGGGCATTCTTTGCTAGTGTTCCTTCATCAATTTTATTATATCACAACTCATCTTCATCTTCGCGATTAGCCAAAAAGTGACAGAAAATAAACTAAATCAATCAATCAATGGAAACTTCAAAGAACAACCTTCATAGTCCACGATTGATTGATTGATTTAGTTTATTTTACTTCCCGTTTTGTGCCTCTTGGCTAATTTGCAAAGATGGGGATGAGTGATGAAATGATGAAATTGATGAATGGACATTCACAAACAACTAAGCCCGAACGGGGTTCGAACCCGGGACCCTTGGCGTCGCAGCGCGATGTGTGCTAACCACCTTTATATATATATATATATATATAGCCTAGGAAAGCCCCTATGCAGAAGCTTCCCCCATACACTTCATTCACTCATATAATTTCATTCATATTTCAATTTCAGGACAGACAATCACAAACATCCATGTCCGAGCCAGGATTCGAACCCGGGACCGCTGGCGTCGTAGCGCGATGTGTTAACCACTCAGCCACAGGGTCCGGCTTCATAGTCCACGAATTGTCCGGGAAAAAAGAAGATATAACACGGAATCGACACTTATACGTTCATTGGAGTAATCACCAAATACCGCCGTATGCCTTCACCTCGACTACAGACCTGCAAAAGACCCTACCTGCGCTAGCTCGTGCATATCCATACTCGTTCGTTATCTGCGCGAACAATGTCCCCTGCACGCTCAAAGACAGAGGAAAATGTCAGGTAACAAGCAATAAAATTAAGTATTTTACGTGTCAGCCAAGTTGCTTTTCGACGCGGGAAACGTTGTTTTGCCATTCGAGCGAAACTGGTCGGACAGCAGATAAGGATTATTAAATGCTTCCATTTTTTTCACCTTGTTTCTTTTTGCCTTCGTGCCAGGTCTTGCTGTTACGGCCTTAATTCGGAGAAAGTTTCTTTTGAGACAAAAATAATTGACGTGCTCTTTGCTTGCTTTCGGAAGGGACGGGCGTGCTCCTTATCACGAAGGCTCCAGTGGTCATTCACGTTGGGCGTCTTTTAACGTTTTACCTTTTCCAGGTGAAAAGACCGAGTTGCAATCCACGTTTTGTGCGACTGCATTCTCGCGGAAAGGTTATGGACTGTTTTTGATAAGCTAGTTGGGCGTATTAACTGTGCAGAAAGACACCGTTTCATCCTAGTCAGGAACATACTATCAAGCACATACTCACACGAGTAGATATTCTTACCGATTCCTATTGATACCGATGCTTGAAAATTGTAACAAAGTTGTTCGAAATATTAGTGGTTGTTTCTTTCCAATTATAAGCACAATTTTGCCAGTTTTGATGCAAATATTCAAAAATTACGTCAGAATATAAAAATATCTGTTATGCAACCACAATATACAGATTTCCACGTAATATTCGTACAACATCAATGGCGACTTGAAATTTTGCATAACTTCCAGGATACTTAATAAGGGTGTTTCGGGAAAAGGCACATAAGTCACAAACTGCGATTTTCTATTGCTGTCTCTTAAGTCTCGCTGAATCAATTAAATAATATATTATGTTCATAATTTTATATTGGGGATGGTTAAAAATTCCAAACAGTGATGAACAATCATGTCATGTCTGTAATGTTTGCTATTAAAAATATAAACATATAAAACTGTCTTCAGTAAAAATACATGCTTTTCCCCCGAACACCCTAGAATTAGACTGCGCGAAAGTATCGCGTGGCATTTTTGCGGACCCAACAAACTATCAAAACGCCGCCGGAAAAGTAAAATCCAGCCCATACTTTCCGAGACTGATACGTCGGCATCGATATGTGGTCTGAGGAATGCTTCTTTTGGTGTTAGTTCTGATGATATTTTGCTCATGAATATATTGGTCGTAGCTGTACAGGTCATAATCATAGTTTAGACAGACGACGAACCAAGAAGCAATTACCGTCACATTGGATCCGGTTTCAGCCCAACTTTTGTTCTGCAGAGTTCGACTGACGGACGTTTCACATGATGTGCAGAATGTATTGAAATTTTGCCGTGGCGTAGTGGTTAGAGCAGCAGGCAACGGCGCGAGGGATCCCTGGTTCGAATCCCATCCAGGGTATGCGTGTTCTTTGTGATTCTCCCTACATCAATTTCATCATTCATCCTCATCGTGGCGATTAGCTAAAAGTGGCAGAAAAGCGAAATTAAATAAACTAAACCAATCAATTAATCGAGTTTCGAAATGTTAATGTTGAAAACCCTTTTATTCAGACGGTGGATGGAGTTGGTTAATGAGGTTTTAGATTTCTTTATATTAGTACATAACAGTTGGGCTGAAAAGTTCGTAGGCTAACATAGTAAAAAATATTTTTTTGACAAAATTCGATTTTATTATTCAATATAGTTGCCTTCGAGGGCGATACAACGATTATAGCGGTCATACAATTTTTCGATGCCATTTTTATAGTACGATTTCTCTTTAGCCTCAGTTTCGGCGATTACCTCTTCATCAGTGCTAAATTTCTTTCCAGCGAGCATTCTTTTAAGGTCTGCAAACAGGAAAAAGTCACTGGGGGCCAGATCTGGAGAATTGGTGGATGGGGAAGCAATTCGTAGTCTAATTCATATAATTTTGCCATCGTTTTCATTGATTTGTGACACGGTGCATTGTCTTGATGAAACAGCACTTTTTTCTTCTTCGAATGGGGCCGTTTTTTCGTGATTTCATCCTTTAAACGCTCCAACAACGCTATGTAATAATCTCAGCTATCTCGATCAACTTCACTTTACGATCATTTAAAATTATTTTGTGGACTTTTTTGATGTTTTCGTCGGTAACAGCCTCTTTGGGGCGTCCACTGCGTGCGTCGTCTTCGATGCTCATTTCGCCTCGTTTAAATTTAGCAAACCACTTCTCAACGGTTGATTTTCCTGGTGCAGAGTCCGAATAATGTTTATCAAACCAAGCCTTGGCTTCAACAGTATTTTTTTTCGCCAAAAAGCAATGCTTTATTAACACACGAAATTCTGTTTTTATCCATTTTTTCACAATAACAAAAGCTGCTTCACTCACAATGCTATATCTCACGAACTAATTATCCGGCAGCTGTGAAATTTATACACGTATCTTTTGAAGGTTAGTACTAAATAAAAATCACATGGATTTAATTCTAGTAACGCCATCTATGAGTCAGCTACGAACTTTTCAGCCCAACTGTTACTTTCAATGAGGAAAGTTTACTGGCTCCCGATTGTGATAGTTGTTAATTTTTGACTGATGCGTCTCGAATGTTTTACTTTCGTAAATCAGCTATTGACCACTATTGTCAGCTAAACAACGCAAGAACTTGAGCATTCAGCCTAAAAAAATGAAATGATTTGGTTCCATTCCGTGGTTCATGAAACACGGACATGCACGCCACAGAAGCTCGGCTTCAACGTGACCGCCCACACTTATTATTTACCTTGTGTTGCTTGTTCTACCGTTTCTCTGCCGTGTACGCCAGTGTAAAAGTTCAGTTGAAACCGGATCCAGTGCGACCTTAGCGGGATTTCCGATCGAAGCGACAGGCGACAAGTAACAATCAACATATGTCTCTTGGTAACTGACTCTCATAAATAAATGTAACATTTCGAGCCGAAGCAACGCGGCAGCTGCACGTGTCGATGTCACTTGCTTTGTGTGTCGCTCTGACTGGACCGTTTTCTGAATACAGTGCATCGTGTTCGCGCATGCGCGGTGAATGTTTTGCTTTGGACTGAAGGAACCCGTGTCGCGTGCCGTTTCGATGTGAAAACTCCTTTAGTGAGAATTTGAATTTGAATTATTTTTTGGGGGGTGCGTCAGCACTGAGGCTATTTTGCACCCGTCACACTATATCGGGTCCAGCCCCTTATCATAACAAAAATAAAAGCCTGTCTGAAAACAAAAACTTGATTACCTTGGTTAAAAGCTGAGGCTAAAAAAGGGCGCTCAGCACAAATAAGGACAAAACACAGGACGACACAGAATTATACACAGTCGCCAGAGCCTCGTTAGTCTGCAGTCCAGGGTGTACTACGTGGTGTACTAACCCTCAATAATCAATACAACCTTTCGAAGAGACACGACAAGCTGCACGTGTCGCTCGGACTGGGCCGTTTTCTCAATACCGGGTATCTTGTCGCCTCGGTCTGTTGTTCGCACATGCGCGGTGAATGTTTTGTTTTACACTGAAGTGGCTCGTATCTCTTGTTGCCTTCGGTCTAAAATCTTCCTTACACGCACAGTTAAGTAAAATGATACATTAGAAATGCATACATTAAATTTGATGCATTTTCTATTTTGTGTTTACTTCCCTACAAGTCAGGGTTCCGCATAGCGAAGAAACACGATTCGTGTATATCATTATGTATACTACTCTTAATGCAAGATATTCAAATGGTTTCTTGCAGATATGAACTAACATGGGTTTGTTTCGACAGAGCAAGGCACTGAGTTTCCGCGCAAGGGGCAATGCCTCTGGCTGCTTTCGAAATTGGAAATGACGTCATTAATTGGTGTATCTATTATATCAATCAACGTAACGGTATGCGAAATTCTCATCTTACTCTTGAAAGGAAAAAAGTCACGTATGTACCTGAGTTCTCTGAACTTACCTAATGATTTTGCATTAAGCAATATGTAAATATGTTGATTTGAAAGTGCACAAGAGTAATTTTAATGTCTTTAGCCCAATGTTCTTGGTTCGAGTGCCGGGGGGGGGGGGGGCTTATAATAATATATTTAAAAGAAAACAGTCCTCGACGTGAGGAGGATGCGGGGAGGATAGCGTCCCACCATCTAGCAAAATTTATTCAAGGCATCCCCCAGTTGTGCCATTGTCATTATTATATGTTAATCACAGGAGCATTCCCCATTCAACCATTTCCACTTCGAGCGGTGATAACGCAAAATTACTGTGACTGGAATGAAATTTTATGTGTGAGGTAATTGAAATGATATACTCGTATAATATTAGCCTCGCATTCGTTCTCCGGCTCCTCTTCCTGACGCACAAACTCGATATATTGTATGTGTATACGTATAAACGTACATATAGTGTGTCGAAAAATAGTGTTTACACTCTTTGAACGTTAATAATAGGAACACTAATAACAGCAAGTGTGAACTTTTTTGCGTGTCACATTCCTTAAAGTTATAGATGTTCATTGGCAGAAATACTTTGTCTGCAATGCTACAGAACAGATCGACAAATCAACAAACAGCAGATGTGGTTTCCATTAGAAGGGAAGCACAGGTAGTGTCAATCGCATCATGTCGTTCAGTGACTTTGTGGGGTACATATTGTTCCTCAGTTTCCCAGAGGTAGAAAAATCTAACGGTGTTAAATTGGGATATCTTGGTGGTTATTTGACACTTCTTACATTGCTCAAAAGAAAAATTGCTCACCTCAGCCATTTTGTGTACACTAATGCCTTTGCGGGCTGTGATGGAACTAAAAACAACAGAATGCCTACACGCGCTCACACACACTCAACATGGATATTGCAGCTTCAAGTACAAAAAGTCCAGTCAAGTTATCTTTAATAGTTTCTCTGTTATTAACATTCAAAGAGTGTAAACACTATTTTGGGACACACGGAATACGGGAGAGGAAAATGTTACGAAACTTTCGTATGGACATCTTTAGCTTACCCCAAATCAAGATCCAAAGCACGCTACTGGTTTTAGGGACATTTCCTTAATGTGTACTTGCATTACCCTGCCTGTCTATATTATCTTCATTTGTTGCCAAATTATATATCCACAAGGCAACCACAGTGGATGTAGGTCTACCACGCACCGCGGTTATGTAGAGCTTGCCATCAGGACATCGCAAGTGGAACGTCACCACCACGGACCGTGTTAAATCTGGAACGCGTCGTGGAACATGTAATCCTGACGACGCCACATAATATTGTAACCACGCAACCGCCGTTGTTATCATCCTCTACAAAGCAATTCCAACGAATTTTGCTTCCGAATGAGTTGCGATTTGTTATCACATAATATCGCTTGAATTCAATTCGGGCTTCCTTGGTGGCGCAGTGGTAGCGTTGTCGCCTTGTAATCGAGAGATCCCGGGTTCGATACCCGGTGGAGGCACATTGTGGTTCGGATCCCACTTTAAACTGTAGTTCCAGTCCCAATCAGCCTTTCTGTGCATAAAGTGGACTTAAAACACCAACTCAATCAATCAATCAAGCTTGACTTCAAATCGACTCCCCGGTTCGAATCCCATCCTCGCTTTATTTATTTATTTTACTTCGCCTTTTGTGCCACTTTTGGCTAATTTACGAAGATGGGGATGAGTGATGATATGATGAAATTGATGAATGGACACTCACAAATATCCATGCCCAGGCCAGGATTCGAACCCGGGACCGCTGGCGTCGTAGCGCGATGTGCTAATCATTCCGCCACAGGAACCCCATCCTCGCGAGGCTTGTGATGCATGCATACACTAACTATTGGCGTCCACAAGGAGGATCAAGTGGTGTTATTTGACCCACCCTGAAATATGGAAACAATGATTTCAATTCTGTCTCTCACCACTATACAACGGATACTGCGTGTCGTATCTCGAACTTCCTTTGTCTCTGGAGCAGCTTGTTTTTTCTTATCTCTCTCTGTCTCTTCCTCCCTCGTAGCTTTCCTTACTCCTTTTCCTTCTTTATTTCTCTCTCTCTCTCACTTTCTCCGTTCCATTTGTGATCCTTTCTTCCTTCTCTCCTTAACTCGATACTCGATTTTATTTCTCTTTCTTTCTTCCTTCTCTTCCTCAATCCATTTTATTTATTTTCCTTTCCAAGTCTCTAGCTTCTTCTTTCTCTTTCAGTACGGTTATATTATCTCTTCTCTCTCTCTCTCTCTCTCTCTCTCTCTTTCTGTGTGCCTCGTAAAACATTTCTATTTTAAGATGACCCGGAAACATGACGTCATGATTTCAATTATGTATTCAATTTTACTTGATGTTGACCCCTTAGATAACTTTCTAAGAGCTCTCGCATTCGTTAGCGCTCTTGCCTTTGGTGCGAGCGGCCCTGCGTTCGATTGCCAATGAGGACAATTCGGGAGCTACTTGAAAGTAACAGCCGCGGGCTCAAGTCTCGAGAGCCAGAAAACAGCGGCGATGGGACTCGACTGACCACGCATCACACAAGGAATAGCCGCTTGGGTGCTCTACGGGTTGTTTGCTCCGCGTTTTTATAAAGATAATTTTATGCTTCCGTCCATGATGATAGTAGTGAATTATGAACAAAACGGGACAACAGCCGAGAAAAGAAACACTAAACAAACAACAAACAAGAGCAAAATGGCGAGCACGGATGAGCAAATTGTCAACACAAGCAGCGCGTAACGAGGGCTGTAAACATGGCTGACGCAGTGGATCTCCTGACAAGATGGCGTCCCGCGACAAGGGCCATTAACGCGATACGTTAACCAATTGTTTCCCCGTTCGCACTTCCGAGATCGTTAACAGACGGAGGTTCACATACGCATACAAAAGCGGCGCCTTGGTGCGGAACGGGTGAAAGTCTGCTTGGAAAAGAACTCCGAGGGAAAGGTATAGCTTTGGAACAACGAGCAAAAACTCTTATTGTTTACCGTGTTCCATCAGATAGCTTGCCAACAAACGGAGCCAGAGCTGTGTCTTGTTTTCTTCAAGAGCAGACACCGTGCAGGATGAAAGTAAAGCAGTTTTTTGTGTCATGGTTAGAATTCTTGATTCCCGATAAGTATGAAGGGAATTGTCCACATGTTGAAATCATTGTGTTGTGTCCCTACACTTTGCATTGTGATCTTACAGTCATGGCGGTGTCTTTTGTTTCTTAAAGGTACAATGTACGATTTAGTCAAAGGTTACTATTCTAACATTTAGTCAAAAGTGGATAATAATTATTGTTCAGATTTTTTTAATATCATTTAGTCAAAACTGAAGAATAACATCTTAAGTTTGAAATAAATGTAGTCGTTTTTCAAGCAACAGTCAGAACTGAAGAATAAGTACTTTTCAAGCTTCAAATAAATCTAGTTGCTTTTCGAGTAATGCTTAATCAAAATTGAAGAATAAATGCTTCTCAGGCTGGGAGCGAATTTCTTAATTTTTCGAGACCATTCAGTCAAAATTGAAGAATAACAACTTACGTTTGAAATATACGTAGTTAGCGGTTTCTCAAGTAACAGTCAGAACTAAAGAAAAAATATTTCTCAAGTAGTGTAAAAATAAATCTAGTATTCTTTTTAGTCAAAAATTGAAGATAAAATACTTCTCAAGTGTGAAGACGATTTCGTAATTTTTCGAAAGACAGAATTGAAGAATAATGCTTGAAATAAATTTAAATGTATTCAAGTAACAATTAGAACTGAAGAATAAATACTTCTCAAGCTTCAAATAAATCTAGCTGTTTTTCGAGTAACATTTAGTCAAAGTTGAAGGATATTTCTACTAATCAAGGTTGAAATAAACTTAGTTATATTCCCGGTAATCTAGGCAGGATTGTGGGAGGGAGACTGACGGCCGGGAGATAGGCCAAGGCCCTTCAAGGGCTTTAGAGCTACGGGTTATGTTATGATACATTTCGGGTGAAAGTCAAGACTGAAAAATAACAACATACAAAGGCTGAAATAAATTTACTCGTTTTTCAAGTAACAAACTGAAGAACAAAATCTTAATTTGATATTATTCATTACGTTTCTCTCATTTTCAGATTAACATTTTTTTTCTTTTTAATGTTGATGGTAATCGAATCTATGACGGACTTCTTCTTTCTACTCCCCGTCCTCGCGTTCTTGCTTTCAGTGTAATCAACCGCTTTTCAATAAAGCACTGTGCTTGGAAATTGATCGGTTTGCCAACAAACGCACTTCTTGTGATGCAATCTGTTAGTTTCTGTATACAGATATCATTGGCGTGGATGATTGGTGGATAACGATCTTTCGAATGGTGATAGGAAGAGTTGAAGCCGTCCGTTTGGTCAAAAGTTGCTTGTCGCACTGAGCACACCTTGTGCCACATTACTTTCTCACCCACGTTGTGAAATTTACCTTTGTTGGTTGCTTCAAAAACTGAAATTTCAACCTAAACAATGAGAACACGTCTTTCATCAGCGCGGTACGTGTCATAAATGCGACCGTCAATATGTTTAGATCATTCGACAAATTTCGGGAAAGGGCTGAAGCCCGGGGAACACACGCCAGGCTACGCCAATAAGTTCTTTGCATTTCATATCTTTTTATTTACTCTTGACCTTTGTTTCCTCCGTCGATTTCCCTCCATCCCCCCAACCTTAACCATGCTAGCCTGCACCTTGCGAACCTACAAGCTGCTTGCATCCGTTCTCGCATTCCTATTAGTTTCATAGTCTCGTGACGGGGATATCACAAAGGCAAGGACGTATTTAGGGGGGGGGGGGAGCGGAACCCCTACTCCCGTATGACTTACCAAGTACTAAAATTAAATAGTCAAAATATACTTGTTTAGCATTTGTCGATGGTTATATATTTCCGCGGAACTTATTGGAAGACAAGGATCATACAGCTTTGAAGGGCAGAGTACCAAAGCACACTACTATGATGATATGTATAAAATATTAATCAGGAACTTTACTTTTCGTCAATTGGATCTAACTCCCTTTTTTTATCTATTTGACATTAATTTCCTTGTCAAAACAGTCAGGCACGTAGCCAGAGGGAAGGCTCGGGGGGCTGAAGCCCCTCCGAAATCCGACAAATATAGAATTTAAATAGTGGTAATTAATTTTAATTCCTTAGCAGGATTAAACACCTTGTATAATAAGTTGTAATATACTGAGAAATTAATCTTCAGGGCTTCTACGCCCCCACTTTTTCGTCGTTCCATGGCGGCTGCTCGCTCATAAGGAATGAGCCCCCCCAGAAATAAAATTCTGCCTACAGGCCTGAGGACAGTTATTTTTATTCAAATTTTGGCAATCTTAACTACACGTAAGTTAGATAATGAATATGTGCTGTTATATCTCTATTCTTTTACCATCTTTTTACCTATTCATGTAATAATAACAATACAGTATTAATTATATTATTATTATTCAGACACTCGGTCGGGCCCCACCCGAAATGTTATGATACGTGCCTGAGCAAAGGCCTTTGTGCTGTGGACCCAGAGAAAATGTCCAGGAGGAACGAAAATCATTTATCCAAGCCTCATCAAGTGGCATATTTTTCGTTTCTTGCACAAACTGCCTTTTCCACTCGCAGCGTAAGAACCGTATGGGCAGCCAAGCATGGTTTTCACACCCGGATCCCAACCGGTTTGCTTTGGAAGCTGGCGCAGGTCCTCCGCGAGAGCAGCGGACGCCTTGAGCGGGACAAAGGAAGGAAGCGAAGCTGCGAGATGTGTTGGCTGTGGAGCAAAGTTCCCGTGGGCGTATGCGTGCGTACTGGGTTGGCTTTTAAATTAAGGCGGAGGACATCCTGTAACTCTGGTTTGCCAGATTTTTATCGCCAATAAAACGCTACGCACTCTTTTAGGACAGGCCAAATGTAAGTGGGGTTTCGCGTCGAGTGGTCCTTGACCATTCCTTACCACTGTCCAAGCAGATTTTTCTGTCCTCTCCACCCTTGGGAAACAAATACATTTCGTTACGTTCTTTGAGAGAGTAGACAATGTTCATTACATTTCAGTGTATCGTCCTCTTACTCGACACAAACAGTCAGTTACAATTTTCCTCGGGAAATACATTTTCTGGGAACCACTCCAGCAGCGTGCGAAATCATTGAGGACTGGTGGAGGATGAGGGGAGGAAAGAGCTGAATTTATACAAACACACACACATATATATATAGCATATTATTAAATATATACTAAGGAATACATAGTTCACACACATACAGGTATATGGCATATTTTATAAAGTAGCAAACTACTTACTTTACCGACTAGTTAAAAGTGTCAATTAATTGCAAAATATATGAAAATCATTTTATTGGGTATTATGTTTTTCGTTTAGGAAGACTATTGATATAGTCTAAATGAATAATCAGTAATTTGTCAGACCTTGATCAGTTTTCTTGTTATTTTGGCCAGTTAAATCAGTTATTTTGACCATTCGACTAGTTTACAGCAGTGTTCATATTGTACCCTTGGAGAATATTTTTGCTACTTTATTTTTATCCTAATTGTAAATATAGTTCAAGCTCAGGAGAGGGATAAACAAAAACAGAAAAAAATATTCAAATTCTGATCTTTTTTGTTGTTCTTACATGTAAAACACTAAGTAATACTTTTACGTTAGAGTAAAGCTTTGATTCTATTGAGAAAAAAAAGCAAGGCATTTTATAGGACTAATTACAACACTTTCGACATGTATGTAAATGCAATCGTGTTTTTTTTTCATACAAATCTATTAAAATAAAAAAAAAACTACTGTAAGGCAGCGAAATTCCAGCTGGTCTTCTTTTGACGTCATCGGTAAGTTGAAGGCTAAAGTAATCACGAAATACTAGCACAGTGCAGAAGATGACGGTGCAAATGCAATATGCAAACACCGACAGTCGCCGCAAACAGGAACCCTGTGGGACGGACATCAGCTTAGAAGGAATGAGTGAGTGTGACGTAACGCAACGCGGAAGACAAAACGAGAGTCGAACAACCTTGTAAAATGGGTGTGTTGCAATGACGTATGCGGGGAAAGAATTGTAACCTATCGACCTTGGGATTTTCTCCTAATCTAATGCAAGGCTTTTTCGACACCGGTCACATATATCATACACGTATAATATTGACATACCGGAGCGGGTCTTAAAGTGGAGCCGAAACCAAACTCGCGAATTTTTAAGCGCGCGAATTATTGCGGTTGCCAGGTGTCATAACACGGATCTTTAAAGCCTGTGTGCATTCATCCTGGCGTAGCAAAGTCCTTTTTCACGCATGGTGGTATAAAGAAGTTTAAAAAGTCCTTTACGGTGTATTGTAAGCACCGTGAAATGCTGACGGGTCGGATTTGAATGGCTGAACTTGTACCCATGACTCATCCCGGACAGGCCCCCAGATGACATGCTTCTTGCTGCTACCCACCTTATGCAGATTTCAGACCGAAGCGCCAAGCGCCTAACAGATCTAGCTAGGAGCAGGGGGAATCCGCCACTAGGCCAGGAGCGTATATTCCGGGCTAGCTAGGCTATCTGCGAAGCCTGAATCCTAGACAGTAAAATACTGAAGTTATATGGCGATTCTGAAGTTGGCAACCTCAATTCTTAGGAGTTGGCAACCTGAATTCTTTGGAGTTGGCAACCTGAATTCTTAGGAGTTGGCAACCTGAATTCTTTGGAGTTGGCAACCTGAATTCTTTGGAGTTGGCAACCTGAATTCTTAGGAGGAGTTGGCAACCTGAATTCTTTGGAGTTGGCAACCTGAATTCTTTGGAGTTGGCAACCTGAATTCTTTGGAGTTGGCAACCTGAATTCTTTGGAGTTGGAAACCTGAATTCTTTGGAGTTGGCAACCTGAATTCTTAGGAGTTGGCAACCTGAATTCTTAGGAGTTCGCAACCTGAATTCTTTGGAGTTGGCAACCTGAATTTTTTATAAGTTTACAACCTGACTGCCGTTGGGATGGCAACGTGGCTTCCTTGAAGACGTCAAGAATGAGCCTAGGACCAGGTGTCATAGTGAGTTAGTCCAGGTGTTAGACTCAGCATACGCCACTGCACTAGGCTATCCTAGGGGCCGCAAGTCCGGGGGGGGGGAGGGGGGTTGCACAAAAATGATATGCTGAAGGGCAGAAGTGACGAAGGCAGGCCATGGACTATTAAAATTCATTACTATTGTGATAATAGCAAAATAAAACATGTCAGTCAAGTCATTTTACTTGCTTTTTTTCATGAAAGATGGTAGAAGGAATTAAAATAACATCTTACATCATAACCCTATTTTCAGTACTGTATTTCAACCGGAGTGCAAGTTGAATAATTTTTAATCAGATGCGTCTATATTTTAAAGTTTACAAATGTTATTAATACAGAACATGCAGTTAGTGCAAGTGAAGTACCATGACAACGAAACTTTTTAATAATAATAATCAGAATAATAATGTCAGCAGGGTCTAAAACATAGGATAGCCTAGGCGTATTATAAAGCCCCCTGGTTAGGCGTTAGTGCATGTGACAGATAAACCCATACTTCATTGATCAGATTAGGTTACTTTACGTCGCTTTCTGTCACTTCTGTCTAATTGCGATGATATGGATGACAGCGCGCTACGACGCCAGGTGTCCTGGATGCAGCAGCATCTTTGTGAGTGTCCCTTCATATTCATTCTCATCTTCGCGATTAGCCAAAAGTGGCAGAAAAGCTAAGTAAAAAGGGGGCGCTAAAAATCCACCTCGCCCGGATGAAAACTTTATCTTGAGCCGCCCTTGTAAGAGAATGATTTTTAAAAGGATTATTACACGATTCTCTCTGGGTGAATGAGCTTCCACTTGGTTGCATAAAGTGAACTTGAAACGTACTTTGACTTTGTTTCAGGATGAGGGCACGAATGATCGAATTGTTGTTTTAAATCCACTTTATGTACAGAAAGACTAATCGGGACTGTACCTACAGTTCAAAGTAAGATCCGAGCCACTGTGCCTCAACCGGGTATCGAACCCGGGACTCCTTAGGTGACGGCATGAGTCGCAACCGAATTTGTAGAAGGCGGCCCCCTTGACCCCACCTAAGCGTCGCCACTGGAAGCATCCCTGGTCCCTCTTACAAATGCATCGTGGAGAACGCTCGTCTGGCGTCGTGTGTCGAACGCTGCCTTCCTTCATTCCGATTCGTCCCTCCCTGCCAAGAGTTCAATCACACAAGCACAGGCTGCTATTAGCCACCGGGTGCTGCGCTGGCTGGCTGGGCGGAAACCCAAATACCCAGAGGTCAGCGTTCTCTGCGAAAAAAAAAAAAGGTCAAGTACGTTCATCGCAGATAAACAAAGGCCTACACTCCGCCACGGTGGCACGCAAAGCATGGCGGCGGTTGCAGATGTGCATGTCCTCTCGCGATTTTCCTGCTGCCGACAAATTAGTCCAACATTTTCCTCTTTTGACCATTGTCAAATCACCATCGAAGTCACGAACCTTTTTATCCATGTTGTGCACCACCAGCAACTACGTTGGAAGCAAGTTGCTCACATGTATCTAGTATTTATTTATTTATTTAGAACATGACGAACGAATGTTTACAATATTTCCTGATATTTTTTTTAGATTAATAATGATTGCTGATCACGAGATACATACACACTATTAAGGTTCACACTGACAGTGTCATGGGTTCGAACCCGGACTTGGAAACCTTGGGTGTTCTTGGGTGCTCTTTCATCAATTTCATAATAGCCCTGTTTAGTTTGCTGCACTTTTCGACACTAGGTGTAGTGCAGGTGTATCTTGGTGTCGGGCTGGTGCAAGGAAATGACGTTCAACCATATACGATAAGCGGTGTACAAGTTCAGAAGATTCTATAAATGCCTGTCTGCTGCTTTAAACGTTCATTTGAACCACGTGAACATACACCACACATTACACTGCTCCGGAACGTAGTGCAGCGGTGCAGATACCAAATACACTACTTGACACCAAATCAACGAAGTAGACGAGTCGGTGTTGCACCGTGTAACCACACGCGAGTGGAAAGTCAAAAAGTGCTGCGAACCAGACGGGAGTTAATATTACTTTATCCTATTCTTCGCGATTAGCCAAAAGTGGCAGAAAAGTGAAGTAAAATAAACCAAATGAATCAATAGATCACACTGACAATGTTATATTTGACGGGTAAAGGGAAAAGAAATTGGCTGGTACGCTAAATGAGAAGGAACTGTCTACTAAAAGACGCACTGGAAGGAATGGTTTACGGGGAAAGGACCAGGGAAAGATGAAGATATCACGTGATAGATAATATCAAATTAAATGTATCCAGCGCTGATATAATGCGCAAGATCGGAAAACATGGATGTTGAAGTGAGAAACCTGACTATTAAGGTAGAGAACGATGAATGAACACACACACAACACACATGAGAACCGCGATGGTCCAGTCGTGGGGACCCGGGTTTGATTCTCGGGGTGGGTGATTGCAGGTGTTGCCTTTTCAAGCAATGTCCATCCAGGAGCGGGTCTTGGATTCACCCAGCCTCTAAAAAGCATGGTGGCCGAGGGTAGCCCGAGGGGGAGGGGGTAAAAGCTGTTAGATCGTTGTGCTCATCTCATCAGCTCCAGAAATTGCCGAGATGGCGAATGTGTAGGGTCCTACTGCCATATGCCTCGAGGCATTGAGTTTGAAGTCCACTTTATGCACAGATAGGCTAATCGGGACAGTTTAAAGTGAGATTAGAAACACTGCGTGTCTAAACCAGGTTTCGAACCCAGTAGCCCTTGATTACAAAGCGACGACGTTACCACTACGACATCGGGAATACCCACGGTTTATTGCAATGGTTCAAGGGGTAACTTTACCTTATTTTCTACACACACACACACACTCCTATTTGCCCATTTTACAAGTTTTAATGCTTATAAACCGCATCCTATTGTTAAGAAATGGAACATAAAACTAAAAAAGTACAGAAAATGGTCAATAAGGAAGGCGAAAAAATTCGCAAAAATGGGAAATAAAACAAGGTTTCATTGATCTAATCATAATGTTTAGCATTGTATTCAAGGTTCCGGAAAAAGTATGACTTTTCTTCATCTTTTCAATCCTGCGTGATAACCTTGAAGGAAAGTATTCAATGCAGGAACGTAAAACAATGCAATAAAAGGCTGTTGAGCTGTATGTGATATTTCACTGTCCTTGTCTCCAAGCTTATGGGTAGATACCATTAACGTCTACAGAAGCATTGATTTTTCTTTTCATCCTTCACCTTTCGTCAGCTGGAAACAAGGCATGAAAATATTTCTAGAAAGGAAGCTACAACGGAAACGTTGCTCGAATGCACAAGAAGCATTTGGGGAAAAGTTTCGACATTTTCGCGCGCAAATATGTCACGGCCGTCTCACTGATTTCTTGCCGGTTGCTTCCGAAGCGTTTTGCACGGCGGATTCCTCTACGCGCAGAATGAAAGCGAAGCTGGAGCTGTGGTTCCGACTTCGTATACAATCTCATGTTTAAAAATAAATAAAACAAAGTCTTGGACGATTCTTCAAAGATGCTAGTAGCTACAGTCCTTCTGAGTTAGCAGCGAGTGCGCATGCGCCACCTGGACTAGTCCAGTATCCTCATAGGGGTGATAGCTGCAAGTGGAACGAAGACGGTGAAGCAGTTAGAGTACTTTATGGAACCAGTTTCGCTCACTCGTACTCGTTCGAGCCTCCCATGCTCGAGCGTGCTACGCTCGAGCGTTTACAATGGAATATCAATATATGTTCTGGCAGTTTCAGCCCACAATCATCTGTTTCATTTCATATATCACTGTGTAGATAGACTAAAGTACATTTTAACATGGAGATGACGACTTCGCTCGAGCGAAGAAGCTCTCGATTCCGTACGCTATCTAGCATACCTAGCGTCGTTTGGTGCTCGAGAGAAATGCTCTTCCTGCAACACTCTAGAAACAGCTTCTTTGTTAGTCGCGATCATGGGCCCGAGTGCGCATGCGCCATCTGGACGAGTCCAGTGGCAACGTAGGGGCAATGGCTGCAAGAGGAACGCAGTAGGGTAAGCAAGTTCCGTGAAAATCGTGTTTGTTCCACTTCGAAAGGGCTTGTTACGAGTTGTAACAGCCACCAATAATCACAAATACAAGTAGGGGAAAGACAGCAAACAATACTGAGGGAAATACTGATCTGAAACCCACAGGGTAGTTTCGCGCATTTGTCTACCTCATTCCCCTTTGAAATCCACCACTTCAGCTAGGCACGTCTTCTGCGGCCGAACACACACAAAAAAAAAAAAATATTGTAAAATCTCCCTTCTTTCTATCTATTTCGGTTGCCTCGTCTCGGTATCGTCCCTCTTTTGAAAGACTGAAACAGGGCCTCCCGCTGACGTGGCGGTTACAGTTTTCGCTTTGTAATCGAGAGGTCCCGGTTTCGAATCCCGGCGGTGACACATTAGACCCCAATTTAAACTCTAGTTTCCTACCCGATTAGCGTATGTGAGCATAAATTGGGCCTTAAACAAACTTTGAAAGATGGGTAACAAATCCAAATCCAAGGGGGCAGCCCTCCCCACCTTTTCAAACTACCTTTACAACGCATAACAATTTCACGCATCGAACAGCCTTCCAGCATTCTCCCTTCTCCATCCCGTTCGTGGTTCACCGAGTGCCTTTAGGTGTCTAGTTACGCCCCATCCTGTACCTCTGGGATTTTAACCACTCCGTCTGCGGCTTTACTCAGTCTAGATTCCAGTCCAGTGATGTGCGTCTATGCGTAAACAACGATAGTCTACATTCTACATGTAGACTATTTTATACACGTAGAGTACGTAATCTATGTAAACAACATGGCGAAAGGTGATAACTTAGCAAAGGACGCCGTGGAATTAAAAGAAAATTATACTGCGTATCGGTTGCTGATGTGTGAAGATAACTTTTCATACTCTTCCAAATTCGAACAATTTCTCACCTAGGAAGAAACCTAATATAAGAAATATTCTACTCTTTTATGGGGAAAAGACTACTCTTGCCTCACGACTGCCATCTGTTTTTGTTTTTTGTATACTATTTATCTTCTTCCATATAGTTGATAATAGAAGAGAAGATAAATTTTGTTGTAAATATGATTCTTTTCATTTCGTTACGAAACAATATAGTTGAAAATGTCACTTTCCCTTCATGAAACCCTTGAAAATTAATTTTAATGCACTTTAGATTGTCTACGTAGTCTATGTAAACTACAACGCAATGTAATCTACGCGTAGATTACATGTAGACAACACATGTAGACGTAAATTTATAGTCTACTGCACATCACTGAGTACAGCGCAAGAAATATCCATGTAAACAATGCCTCTGCATCATTTTCGACATTCATTGCTGATATTAAGCTTCCGCAAAATAAGCATAATAACGCATGTTCCCGGTGCATTGTGTAATGTAACCACCGTTGACTTTGCACTTGTTTTCTGGTTGTGTGACTTCCTTCTGTATGTCATTTCATACGAGATGTGGCAATCAGAAGCGTGAAGGCGGGTTTATTCTTGCCTACTGGATTTTCTCTCTGTGTATGCAGGTCACTGTATTCAAAATATGACACTTTCAAGTACAACTTTCCATCATATTGCTTTTGCATGTAAATGTGTAGCCTTTTCGATAGCCAAGAGCGTTAGCCAGTAACTCACTCATCGAACATTTCGAGTTCGAATCCCTGACTGGGAATGGTTTTTCCTTCATCAGTTTTATTTACAGTTTGGTTTTAGTTCACCTTTAAGCTCAGATAGGCTAACAATTATTCATCCTCGTCGTTGCGATTAGCCTAGAGAGGAATAAAAGCGACATGAAATAAGAACAACAGAAATTAGCATTGTCACCGCTAGGATGTGTATAGGGCAGCCATTAAATTTGGAATCAATGAGAGAACTGACGAACAAAAATGTAAAGCGTGCTCCGCATGCCCACCACCACTCTTAACACACACAGAGAGGCCCTGTGAAATGGATCTCAACACCATGTACTTTGCCATGATAAAGTGTTCTGGATCAAGGAAATTGTTAAAACGTTTGAGGAAGCGTGTTGAGACTGTGTCGCACAGATTCTGTGTCGGACATGCGGAGCACGATTTACATGAAGGAAATGTGCCGTTTGTCAATTCGTCCATCGGTACCAGTCTTTATAGTCACCTTGTAGTGTATATTTACATGAGACCTGACAATGCGCAAAATGAATGTCCAGGGAAAGCTAACGGTGTTTTAAGAGCACGCATATTTTCAGTGATACAATTCAAAACAAATATCTATTCAGTCCACGGCTTGTAGACAACACATTGCATATTTAATAATAAAATGGTCGCTGGAATTTTCCTTTGAACTAACAGGTCATTAACATTTTACCATTGTTGTCACTAATCCTAGAGTGATCGCTTTGGATCGAGTGATTCCGAACCTGACATTTCCTGTCAACATGTTGGATAACTTTGTCCATTCTTCCTAGTTGCTAAGCACCACACCTGAGAAGAGGGTGGGGCCTTGGCCACCGTTAAATAATCATTCAAGGCGTTACCACTTGATATCTTCCGACCTTGTCTGCTGTGGCCTTGAGGTGGAATTAGAATGGTACAAATTGTGGTTGTTGGATGTTGCTATAACCTCATTGATCCATAGATGATCTAATACGCAACGGTGACTATCACGAAACGTAATTTTACCCTCCAAGGGGACTATGGATGTTGACGTTTTTCCACTATCCACACACACAAACACATCTGTTCGTCTACCCTACCAAACGAGGACATCAGTCAAAAACCCACAACATCAGGACCTTGTTGAACTCCACTTATTACTCTCAAATTCACTGTTTGGTTTGAATGAGATAGAGTGCTACAGACTTCGGCACATGAAGTGACACTCCCCTCTCCTCCCCTAGTGCTTTTTCCTCGAAAGAAACATGCCATTGCTCTTCATATGTCGGTTTGCGACAACAATGATAATTATGCAGCACAATAAGTGCAAAAAAATACGGTGTTACATTCACAAATAGTAATCTATATTTCTGTTGACAATAGAAAAGATTATAAAAAAAGTATCGATGTCGTGTACCGTTGAATACTGCCCCCCCCCCCACCCCAAGCACTGGATGGAAAGATTCGGGCATTCTCCATACGTTTCATGTATTACTATTTTACATGTACAAGGAACAAAAATATTTTGGCATATACATTACTGAGAAGATAAAAATTGTTAGTACAGTAATGAACAGTAAGTGAAAAGAATATTGTAGTGGAAGGTATACAGAAAAGTGATCCATTACTATTTTGGCTGTATTTTCATGTAATAAAAAGGTAGAGCGAAATTCCGGTTTGTATCTCATTGATCCACGTAAATACTATGAGTTCAATGAGGCCCTTATAGTCAGGTGAAGGGGGTCCTGCTGGGGACAGGACCCAGAAGCTAGTAAGGAGAGGAACTCACCCCAACACCGCCGGAACGTCGATGGAGTGCGAGGAGGCGCGCTTCCTGTCGCCCGCCATGTCCGCCAAGCGAGCGAAGTCCGTGTCCTGGTCCATGAGCCTCGCAGATTTCCTCGACTCCATCAGACGGACCTCCTCCAGCCTCTTCTTTATGTCCAGAGGGCCCTGCGAGAGAAGAAAAGAGCGTCAAAACATCGGTACAAGATTACGTCACAGGAATTTCACCATCTTTCATCGTAAAATTTATCGAAAACAACAAGAAATTTTAATCTTCTTCTTTCCTAAAGTACGTAGCTGTCATAACTTGCCCTGCTCAGGAATGGAAAATGATCTGTAATGTCAGTAAAAGTTATTTTTTAAAAAATCCTGGTATGTAGTTTGTCAGCTTTCTGAAAAAAAAAATGTGCTCGCGTTTGCCAGGGATTTTTTTATCGTTGATTTGCTATCGCATTTCCAGTGACTTCACAGTGTGGTGACTCCTAATCTGGTAATAACTATTGTGAGGCGCGATGGTTCAGTCGGTAGGGCGTCTGACTGCGACGGGGATTCGATTCCCAGGGTGGACGATTTTAGGTGGGAATTTTTGGCAAAGCCCCTGCATTTGCTCTGGAGTTCACTCATCCTGTAATAACATGTGGGGTCCCGGGTGCTTATTTCACATGTGCACATTGAAATAGAGATTGGGGGCGTGGTTTGTGTATGAATGCTCCCTATTGGCTAGCAGACTGCCTCAATGATATAGGATAGCACACTGGCATTTATTTCATTGACTCGTGCGAACACTTTCTGTAAACTACAGACTACAAGCAGAACCATCTAGTGGGAAAAATACAACGCAATCGGATAGTAATCAATACTCGAAAAGCGAATAGACTTTCTTATTGGAAATAAAAGAGGCAATAATTTTTAAAATGTTGCGTTGGATGAAAATTCTTATACAATTATTTAATATATTGGGTCATTTTCCGCTTTTCGTCAGATGCAAACAAGGAGCATTTTTAATTCTTACTTTAAAGATCTGTCAAAACCTTGAGTAGCGACAAAACCTTAATTTCGACTATATAAGCGCGCGGCTATTTGTTTTGTAAAAAGTTGTTACAAACCAGATATTACATACTGGAAACAACTACACAAGGTGAAAAGAGAGAAGTTTCAAAAAAAGAAAAGTAGATGGCAGCACAAGGTAAAAGAATATAAATAAATCACTGGAGGATTAGTTTGGATTTAGTGAAAGTGAACTACAATAGAAAGATGTAGAAAAGATCAAAGCAATGTATAAAAAGTAGAAAATAGATGGAAAAGGAAAATAGAAGTGGTTTACATCATTCAACAAGTTCAAACTTGTAGTCAATTTTTAGGCACGCCATAGAAGTACTCAATAAAGAAAAAATAGACCATCCAACCAGAAAGTTCTCAATTACAAGCCACGCCCCCAATCTCTATTTCAATGTGCATATGTGAAATACGCGTCCCGGGTTCGATACCCAGTGGAGGCACATAGTGTTTCGGATTCCACTTTAGCCTTTATGACAATCAGTTTTTGTCACCTACTTTTTTTATCCTAGGTTTTCGTTATTTTATATTTTTCTGTAACCTTCGTATCCTCGTGAAGCTTCGGTAGAAAAACACCACGTTTCTGAACCTTTTGTGTTTCTCTGCTTTTGTTAACTTTTCCCCCTTTCGGTCGTACGAGCTCGGACCAACAATGTGCTGTGATAAATCTTTCACTGTTTTTGAGCGACTTTTGTGCATTTGGCGACGGAAAGTCAACTTGGGAGGCCAATTACTGGAGGAACATGTTACGTACCGAATGAGGGTAGAACTATTCTTTTCACCCCATTCTAACGCAACACGTGTGCCCCAAGAAGCTGGACCAGGCAAAAAATGGACGCTTGACCACCAACGTCGTAACTTCAGATTCCCGCGCCTAAAAGTCAGTCCGTTGTATTCGAAGTTTCAAGCTGTCTTTATATAGTGGCAGAACGAACAAACACGTACAGTCTACCGCCAGTTTTCGAACCGACAACACCTCCGCGACAGTCGGAGTAAAGATTCGGGACTTTGTCTTTTTTCTACCGCGCCGTGTATTTTATCCTGCGTGAGTGAGTGACAGTGACTAGTTGTACGAATACGCAGTGTTAATTAGTGACTTGTGCACTGGATTCGCGTTATTCGTTTTGTGACGAGGAACATTAATACCACTATGGCGGGCTAATCACGAGAGAAGGAGGGCCTTGGGTCTTCCTAGCCTGCACGAAGCCGACAACGCAGCAGATCATCGCTCAGCGTCGCGACGCCACACCACTAAAACGCCGTCACAAACACCACATCGCCACAAATGACGCTCACAGCCCGATTAGAAGCCATGAAATGATACCGCCGAAAGCCGCCAGTCGAAACAGCATTCCTAGAGTACTTCGACGCCGACACCGACGCCCGACGAGAATTCTACGGAGAGAGAGAGAGAGAAATTGGAAGATGAAGCGACACCAGCCCACACTTAGATCTACCGTCTAGAAGAGAAGATTGAGATAATGAAGCGACACCTACTGCGTCTTGAGACGACGCCGACGTCCCGCGTGAGATTAGCAGCGAGAATCCACGAGTACCCCCGGTAAAGGAACTTCGCCCGTTTATTTCGCCGTCCCCCGAGTAGAGAGAGAGACGATGCGAATCAATTAATCGCTCCATTACGAGGCCGACAAGATGACAGAGAGGCTGTTTTCCCTCGTCTATGATCGCCGTGATGTAGAAGGAAAGTGTGTCAAAGAAGATTGCGAAGTGCCGCTACAAAGAAGTAGCGTGGGGAAGTGTTAGTGTCGCAAAGAGGACCGCACATTGACGTCACGCAGCCGTTTAGAGGACTACGGTAAACGTCGCTGGAACGTCTAGAACGTCGAGATGGTATAGTATCCTACTGTTAATTTTCTATATGTGTGAGTGATCATCTACCCAAGCCTCCAAAGATCGGCCGTCGGACGAAAAGATACCAGTATTTAAAATTAAAAGTCGCGAAGGTATTAATTAT
Organism: Lepisma saccharinum; assembly: GCF_977018435.1. Taxonomy (NCBI): domain Eukaryota; kingdom Metazoa; phylum Arthropoda; class Insecta; order Zygentoma; family Lepismatidae; genus Lepisma; species Lepisma saccharinum. The sequence goes on from NC_139238.1 coordinate 28,925,965, forward strand.
AATTATTTCTCGCCAACATCATCTAAATTTCACGACAATTGCTAATTCGGAAGATATATTCACAGCATACTGTTGTTTTTCCACGCTCTGCGCCGAACTGTTGAGTAATATTTTTTGTTTATGTCACCTTATATGCTTTACTCGGTAATATTTGATTAAAACTGCATAAATCGTGTATCTATTGCAGAAATCATCCCTCAAGTTTGCTAAGTGAGGAAGTAAATTAACTGCGTGCTATTTTTAATATATATTCATACATAAGTGTCTTCATTTATTCTGTAAACATGTATGCCTTGCAGTTGATATCTATGTTGCACGAGTTGCGTGCCCTGCCTAATGTTACTGAAGTTCCAAGGCGCATTAGTAATAATTTAAACAATAATTATTTAAATGTTTTGTTAAATTGCAAGAATAAAAGGTTTACGTGTCATGCCCGTTGGCAGAATGTAATGAGCACGCGCAGATGAAAGTTTAGTATCTTTAATTCTAAGCACATTAACGTCTTCGGGCGCAGTTTAATATTCCTATGAAGAACTAAATATTGCATGGTGTCTAAAAATGGCCAATGTACTTATCTTAATGTAATTATTCCCCTGCGGTATGAGAGAGTGTGTGAATGCTTGAATGATAGTGAGGGGTTGTGTAATGTGTCTATTTTTCGTGTGTTATATAATATACTTTATTGTTATATATGATTTGACTATGATTTGTGTTTAAACATATAGTATACTTATCCTCATAACTGGTGGTATTTATATTTTAGTTCAACGTTAAGTCAGCAAAGCATTTCTGCTGGCTAACATCAATTATTATTATTATTGATTATTATTATTATTATTCAACGTCACTTTATGCACGAGTCGGCTATTCGTCGGGGGTAAAAACCGATCCGGTCACACGTACCCTGGAATCAAAACCGTTAGCTGGGCCCGACACCTAGGAAGGGGACTTCGGTCTCCGGACTAAGTGTCAAACTTAGGTCATGTACCAAAAGGGCCCGGGGTGAGAATTTGGCATCCCGATCAGGGACCGGTCTATCTTTTACCCTCGTCGAGGGAAGTACATTTTCATTTTTTTTTAATTGATAGATAGCGTGAGGATTTTTTTCATTGCTTTGGTTAAACTTTTATTGGGTATTTTGTGTTTACGTGTATTCTTGTGGCGTTTTTATTATTTTTTTTTTGTGTCATTTAGTATTTTGTGTTTGCGTTATTCATTTCTTGGCGCGAATTTGATTAACGTAAAGGGCAATTAAGTAGGCGAATATCGGCAAGGGCGAATTTTCTAGGAATTATTTCATGCAAATTTAGTGGCGACTTTGTGTGTGCGCGTAGGCTTTTTTGTAGGTAGCAGAAAGGGGACCCGTCGTGCCCTCCTCTCTGCATTTTTGATAGGTTATTGTTTGTATTGTTTTTCTGTAGTGCGTTATATATTTTGAAGTGCAGATTTATCTTCTGACGACCTCAGGTCATAGTGAGTGTTTTTAAATATCTAATGAAATTGAGAAGTGAGAAAATTATTTATGGAAAGATGAGCGAAGCACGGAAGTGTGTAGTTTGCGGGATTGAAATCCCATTAAGTGAAATGGACCCATCGAACGAAGCGCAGTCGCGCTGTAGTACTTGTGTTATTTCGTCAGGAACTCCAGGACACGGGGGCTTAGTTGTAAATACTGAATCCACGCCATCTTCTGAAGATCCGAATCAGCTGACCGCTTCCCCTCCGGAAGAAGTCGCTCCGATGAAAGAAACAAATGATGCATTGAATAATGGCGCCGGCACCAACGACAGGATGTTCGAGATGATAAGACAGCTGATCCGGGCGGAGCACGCAGACACACAAAAGCGAATCGAACAACTTGAGACCCGATTCCAGGAAGTGGTGCGTATTTCGGTGGAACAAATAACTGAGCGTCTTTCCACGCGTTTGCAAGACAGTGAGCAGAAACTCACCGCGGAAATCGCTCGCTTGGATTCCCGTGTTGATGACCAGGACCAGCAGTTGGCAACACTGTCGCAACGGACAGACCACACGGACCAGGATTTGGCAGTATTGAGACAATCGTCGGCTCAGCTTGAGGCTACCTGTCACCAGAACTTCGAAGGTTTGAGACAGCGCGTGGCGAAAACAATAGGCGAGGTTGATGACCATTCCCAAAAGATACAGGCCTTGGAAAAAAGAATGGACAGTTTGGACCTTTCTCACCCTCAGAGACGAGAAACGCCCACGGCTACGAGGACGAACCCAGGTACTTCGACCACCAGCAATAACGAGGACCCTTTGCCTGAATTGAAAAGTATCAATGAGCTAGCGGTAAATGAGACTTTCCCCGGTTTACCCACTCGACTAGCGACCACCAGCAGCGAAGGTCATTATTCGGTACCCACAATTGCGAGAAGAGCTATTTCTCCTCTTGAATATAAAACCCATTTCAAAAGATTCAACGGGACTGATCGGGTTTTACCGTCTGCATTTTTGGAGAGATTTGAAACTACCTCAGAGGAGCTGTCCTTAGGGGATAATGAAAGGATCCTGGTTTTGCGAGGCTTAATGGAAGACCGAGGGCCACAGTTCACCAGCAGTGTCTGGAAAGATATCCTTCAAGCTTACGGTGTGAAACCCCTCTGGACACCGTCTTACAGGCCGCAGGCGAACCAGGTGGAGCAGATGCACTGCGAGATGAACCGACTGCTGCGAGTGTTCTGCCACGGTAACCACCAGGAATGGAGCAAGCATGTCACTTCTGTTGCACTTTTACTCAATAACACGGAGTCCGACAGGTTAGGATTTACACCCGCGGAGCTTCACTTCGGAAGTGTCCAACGAAGAGATGTGATACGTCACTTCGGGTTACAGGAGGATGACCGCGACCCGAATGTCAATGAGAAAATCTTGATGGCCGTAGAGCGTACCAAGAGCGCCAGGAGAAAGGCGAATGAAAAGGCGACGCGAGCCGGCGCTGAGATCAAACAAGGAGATCTCGTGTTTGTAAAGAACCACGGCCTGAGCTCGCAGGTCGAAGGAAAAATAAAGAAGTTATTTTTCATGTACGATGGACCATATTTCTGTAAGAGCAAACCTGCAACGAACATCTTGGATCTTGATGATTGTGTAACAGGAAAACAACTCGCGCCGCAGCACGTGGAGAATTGCAAGCGGTGGAACTGCTCTGAAGAGAAACGGGAAGATTGGATGAAAAGGTATCGCGAAATCTGCAATTTGCCATTGGGCACTTAATAGACATTGTGTAGAGGAGCTACAATTTGATTTGTTTTGTGTTTTATTTATGTGTCACTTATCTCTATATTACTAGCATCATTGCTATTCTTCAACATTATGTATTTTTGTGTTATGTATTATTGAGCCCTGTTTACTTGTGTACTATTATTATTGTGATTAATCAAGGAATTTTTGTGTGAAATTTTATATACATGGTGCTCAAATAAAAAATATTTTTCATGTATAGATTTATATACAGGGTGCTCATATAAAAAGTATTCATATACAGGGTGTTTTAAAAAAATATGTAACCTTCAAAAATCTCCCCAGCCGAGAGCGATTTTTCAAGCCTACAATTTTTTTTCAAGTTAGGGGGGGCGAGATATGACAATCAGTTTTTGTCACCTACTTTTTTTATCCTAGGTTTTCGTTATTTTATATTTTTCTGTAACCTTCGTATCCTCGTGAAGCTTCGGTAGAAAAACACCACGTTTCTGAACCTTTTGTGTTTCTCTGCTTTTGTTAACTTTTCCCCCTTTCGGTCGTACGAGCTCGGACCAACAATGTGCTGTGATAAATCTTTCACTGTTTTTGAGCGACTTTTGTGCATTTGGCGACGGAAAGTCAACTTGGGAGGCCAATTACTGGAGGAACATGTTACGTACCGAATGAGGGTAGAACTATTCTTTTCACCCCATTCTAACGCAACACGTGTGCCCCAAGAAGCTGGACCAGGCAAAAAATGGACGCTTGACCACCAACGTCGTAACTTCAGATTCCCGCGCCTAAAAGTCAGTCCGTTGTATTCGAAGTTTCAAGCTGTCTTTATATAGTGGCAGAACGAACAAACACGTACAGTCTACCGCCAGTTTTCGAACCGACAACACCTCCGCGACAGTCGGAGTAAAGATTCGGGACTTTGTCTTTTTTCTACCGCGCCGTGTATTTTATCCTGCGTGAGTGAGTGACAGTGACTAGTTGTACGAATACGCAGTGTTAATTAGTGACTTGTGCACTGGATTCGCGTTATTCGTTTTGTGACGAGGAACATTAATACCACTATGGCGGGCTAATCACGAGAGAAGGAGGGCCTTGGGTCTTCCTAGCCTGCACGAAGCCGACAACGCAGCAGATCATCGCTCAGCGTCGCGACGCCACACCACTAAAACGCCGTCACAAACACCACATCGCCACAAATGACGCTCACAGCCCGATTAGAAGCCATGAAATGATACCGCCGAAAGCCGCCAGTCGAAACAGCATTCCTAGAGTACTTCGACGCCGACACCGACGCCCGACGAGAATTCTACGGAGAGAGAGAGAGAGAAATTGGAAGATGAAGCGACACCAGCCCACACTTAGATCTACCGTCTAGAAGAGAAGATTGAGATAATGAAGCGACACCTACTGCGTCTTGAGACGACGCCGACGTCCCGCGTGAGATTAGCAGCGAGAATCCACGAGTACCCCCGGTAAAGGAACTTCGCCCGTTTATTTCGCCGTCCCCCGAGTAGAGAGAGAGACGATGCGAATCAATTAATCGCTCCATTACGAGGCCGACAAGATGACAGAGAGGCTGTTTTCCCTCGTCTATGATCGCCGTGATGTAGAAGGAAAGTGTGTCAAAGAAGATTGCGAAGTGCCGCTACAAAGAAGTAGCGTGGGGAAGTGTTAGTGTCGCAAAGAGGACCGCACATTGACGTCACGCAGCCGTTTAGAGGACTACGGTAAACGTCGCTGGAACGTCTAGAACGTCGAGATGGTATAGTATCCTACTGTTAATTTTCTATATGTGTGAGTGATCATCTACCCAAGCCTCCAAAGATCGGCCGTCGGACGAAAAGATACCAGTATTTAAAATTAAAAGTCGCGAAGGTATTAATTATAATTATTTCTCGCCAACATCATCTAAATTTCACGACAATTGCTAATTCGGAAGATATATTCACAGCATACTGTTGTTTTTCCACGCTCTGCGCCGAACTGTTGAGTAATATTTTTTGTTTATGTCACCTTATATGCTTTACTCGGTAATATTTGATTAAAACTGCATAAATCGTGTATCTATTGCAGAAATCATCCCTCAAGTTTGCTAAGTGAGGAAGTAAATTAACTGCGTGCTATTTTTAATATATATTCATACATAAGTGTCTTCATTTATTCTGTAAACATGTATGCCTTGCAGTTGATATCTATGTTGCACGAGTTGCGTGCCCTGCCTAATGTTACTGAAGTTCCAAGGCGCATTAGTAATAATTTAAACAATAATTATTTAAATGTTTTGTTAAATTGCAAGAATAAAAGGTTTACGTGTCATGCCCGTTGGCAGAATGTAATGAGCACGCGCAGATGAAAGTTTAGTATCTTTAATTCTAAGCACATTAACGTCTTCGGGCGCAGTTTAATATTCCTATGAAGAACTAAATATTGCATGGTGTCTAAAAATGGCCAATGTACTTATCTTAATGTAATTATTCCCCTGCGGTATGAGAGAGTGTGTGAATGCTTGAATGATAGTGAGGGGTTGTGTAATGTGTCTATTTTTCGTGTGTTATATAATATACTTTATTGTTATATATGATTTGACTATGATTTGTGTTTAAACATATAGTATACTTATCCTCATAACTGGTGGTATTTATATTTTAGTTCAACGTTAAGTCAGCAAAGCATTTCTGCTGGCTAACATCAATTATTATTATTATTGATTATTATTATTATTATTCAACGTCACTTTATGCACGAGTCGGCTATTCGTCGGGGGTAAAAACCGATCCGGTCACACGTACCCTGGAATCAAAACCGTTAGCTGGGCCCGACACCTAGGAAGGGGACTTCGGTCTCCGGACTAAGTGTCAAACTTAGGTCATGTACCTAAAGGTCCCGGTGAGACCTTACTGTGCACAAAGTGGACCTAAAACACCAATTCAATCAATCAAACAATCTAATAACATGCCTTTGGGAGGGGGTGAAGACGGTTGGGGCGTGGTGCTGATCACATCCATAAATAGCCGAGATAACGAATGTGTGGGGCCCTAACTCCACATCCCTTCGTTGGCATGTTGCAATATGCAGGGGGTAGCTTTACCGTTCGTTCCAATGTAAAATGGCTAACGCTGTATTTGGAATCTTCTATTAAATAAACTTTTAGTAGTAACTAGAGCCCGGCCCTTTAGGAGCTGCACCTACAAAAAAATAATGTTTGGCGCTTTCATATATGGAGTCTCGCATTTATATATCGCCATATAGACCCATTCCGTGGTACATTATTCCCCCTACTTTGTACCTAAGACACCCCTCTGCACCTAAACATGAATTTTGCACCTATTCTGCACTTAAAACATGGTTGCAGTGAGCGAATTAAAGTAAACATGTACAATTATATGTGACGTTCTGTAAATCGAGGGGAATTTTTGGAAGAAGTTGGAAATCTTTGCCTTGTGAGAGGGAAATTCTTCCTGACCGATAAACGATTAAGCTTTGAGGTCATCAACATATGCAGGTACGTACAATATAATTCAGTACAACGTTTTCCTTTTGTATTCAGAAACCAGTGTCAGGGATGAGTGAAGGTAAAGACTCAAGCTTTGGTGGATGTATATGCAATCAAAGTATATCTTCATTTCTCAAAACACTTTCTTTGTAATGTTTAAAATGAAAAATTATATGATGCACATGAATGTATTTAAGGTTTTCTTGCTTTTTTGGCACCTAAATATGCACCTATTTTGGTTTTTTCACCTTTTTTTGCACCTAAACGGTCAAAAGTGTGATCCTAAAGATCCGGGCTCTAGTAATAACTTATTGTACTGACAAAATTTCCCAGTTACAGAACATTTCTTGAACGTCAATTTTCCATAAATGCTAAAAAAAATTAAATATTTCGATTTTGGAGATTATCATTCGCCACGTTATGGCACAAAATCGCATTTGTTTACAGTGCATTAACTTATTCTTTAGTCCAAAATGAATACATAATGAAACAATAAATGATCATTATCTTATATGTTCTGTTCATGAAAATATCAGTTTAGTGTTCAATGAAAAGATATCATGCTATGAAGGAGTTGGATGCCAGATAATAAATTCTTCAAAATGAAATGCCAGTTTTACTCGACTTTTTGACTAGTTTTCAATCTCTGATATTGAACAAATGCCAATCTCGTTGATATAGTTTGAACGTACAAAGTGGTATTACCCAATTACAGTGATCTACATAAATAAAAATGGATAGAAATTGGCAGTGGGCAATGGGCGCCAACGGAAAATTTTCCAGTGGGGGCTACGTCACGTTTACGTGCCATCAGAAGAAAGAGATAGAGATACAATAAGCGATAGAGAATGAGATACAGGAGTAGAAATAAACAAGTCTGACAGAGATGGAGAGAGAGCGAAAAGAAAGAAGTGAAATATAAAAGAAAAGAAGGAACTCGGAGAGAGGAAGGAGGGAGAAAGAGAGGGGGGATAAAGAAGCGAAACGGAGAGAGAGAGAGAGAGAGAGAGAATACATATAGAAGCAACGGAGACGAACCGTAGAAACAAGGGGGAGAAAATAGAAACACATGCAGAGTAAGAGAGGGGGAGAGAGAGAATTAAGAAGGAAAAAGACAGAAACGGGAGGGAAAATATAGAAAATGAAATTATTAAGAATAGGCGAAATGTACGCTAATGGAACGCTAAAACCCGAAAAGAAGGTGAAGAGTTTGAGACAACAGAAGAAAAACAGAAAGAGATAAGAGTAGACGGGAGCAATACATAGGTAAGTTTTCCTTATTCCGAAGGGAGGGAAGGGGATCAAGTGACTCCCATGATCTTTCCTGCAGGCACCCATTGAAAAGGTCAATATAAACACGTAAACATGCATTTAAAATGTTATACAATTTTATAGTATGTGCAAAGCGTTCGTCTGCTGAACTCGGAAGGGGAAAATGAGGACAAAAGCGTGGAATAAGAATAAAAAAGGCTGCGAAAATAGAGGGGAGAGAGAGTTTTTTAAATTCCTTGAGAGGCCAGCGTTGGTGACGAAAGCAACTGCCCTTTCACTTGCCTCTCCACTCGTGGTGAAGCGAGGCGAACGTGTTTTCTCTCTCCCCGGCGGATGAGAATTCCCGAGCGAGAGATTGTCAGTGAAACTCCCTGGAACCAGCGTACTGAGGCAAGGCGAGAAATCGCCGGGTGACCCACAAAAAAACAGTGGCGGATTCAGAACTGACGCTCGAGTGTTGGGGTGTCTTTTTGAGCATCTCCAAGCAGGGAATATAATTCTAATTTGCATTTCTGGCAATGTAGGGTATTACACACTGGAACTAAGTTGGACTTCCGTGGTCTAAAGGTTCGTGTACCAAAAGTGTAATGAAAGGTCTTGGGTTCGATTCCTGGATAAGGTGTAAATGTTATTTTATCTTCATGATCAGGCCCCGTAACCGTGACGTCCTTGGAGCAGTGGCGCTACGACGACATGAGTCCCGGGTTCGATTCCCGACCTTTGGATTGGTGTTTTTTGTGAGTGTCTCTTCATCGTTACGATTAGCCAAATTTAGCGACGCAAAATAAAAATCAGACCCAATCAGATACCTAGATGGTCTTGTAAAATCGAGACGAGCCCCTTCAAAACGAGGCAGACTTCTGTAAAATCGAGACGACACCGCGACATAAGTGTCCGAAACTCTCGGTCTCGTTCGAGACCTTGGTATGCGACTTCTCTAGACATACGAAATGGATATCTCTCTGATTATTTACTCTGGTAATTTCAAGGTCGATCCATTAGTGGCAACTGTTCTGCGTGTTTGCATACACACTCAGGATAAAATCTAGTTTTTCAAGGGCTCGTGGCATCGAAACGAGACGTAAAAAGGCATGTTGTCAAGAAACGTTTCCCTTATTGACCTCTATACGTTATGAAAGATGATCCGGTGACGTTGTGTGTACAAATACCACTTATTTCGAGATGAGACCGAGACTTGAGCTACAAGAACGAGACAGAAGTTTATAAATCGAGACAAGACAGGCATTTACAACGCGAGGCAAAACCGAGACACTGATATCACCCCTATTGACAAATACAAACGCTGATATAAACTAAGAAATAAGAATTTTATTCGCGAAGGGTTGAAAAGCGCGAGTTTCCAATAATATCTGGCATCTTATATCATTGAGAGCCTTGTCTGAGCAGTGTGGAGAGGCGTTCGCCCCCATCACCCTCCCCGTGGCACACTCACTAGGAAAACGGGTACATTACAAAATATATTTTGCAATATTTATTGCCAGGAATATTCATTGTAGCATAAAACGTGGCATGTATATATTGAGGGGGAAAATACGTCTTTGCGGGAGGGTTACAGCCTTGTTATTCGCCAATGAAATAAATCTCAGAATTTTCCAAAAGGTTTTCGAGTCTCATCGAATTGGCAATACGTTGGGGGTGTGGTGGTACTATTGCCAAGCTTCCAAACAGCGAGTAGGTCAGGTGCGTATACACAAAACGAGGTTGCGTTCCACAATTCAAAAATAACGCATGACACGCTACCAGTGTTGGCAACGCATCGCTCACAAAATCACTCAACCAACAAGTAAATGTTCGCTAGAAATCCGTTCAAGCAAATCGGCCACACAAAAAGAAAATGATCGAAATATAACGAAAATAAGCGTACTTTTAAATGAGTTTTTAATGTGAAAGATACGGGACAGTCCTTTTATGATTTTTTTCGGTCTAATGCACAGCTTTGTTATTTCATTTACAGAAGAGATGATTTTTACCGTTAGATGGTGCCGCAGTGGCTTCACTAATTTTTTTCGTATCTGAAGAAGCATACATTTTCTCTCCTGAAGTTGCTTGTTTACTTGAGTCCAAATATTCGTTCCTTGATAGAGTAAGGACATTTTTCCTACCATTCTTATACAAATTTGAGCATAAACATTCCTGAATTCCATGAACGATCGCTTCAAATTCCGTAAGAACGCATCACTTTTTACTATGTTGTGTAAACATTTTTTAATAAGGGTTGCCTGAGCATTTTCCAGCCTAAGCTTGAAGCGTAAATTGTAAGCTTAAGAATAATGTATGGTCGAGCTTTGGGACTAACTGGGGGGGGGGGGGTTGATCCAATGGTTTAACATGGCGACAGTGAAATACAACTTAAAGGAAGCTTTGTAAAAATTTTGCTAGCATCCTCCCTCAATTCGAGATCTGGCTAGTTCATTGGACAATCCAAGCTACGTATTGTTTATTTTAGGGGTAGAAGGACAAGGTTAATCTTCATTGTCTCATTTTCATCCATCCACAAATGAAATGGCTTACAGGAGGACGACAAAGGTTAAATGATGAAAAGATTCTCTCGGGCTATCGACCAGGTGAGTTGCGGAAAACATTCCAAGCTTTCGAGAGCTAATGTCACTCTCATCTTCCACAACTCAAATGGTCGATAGCCCGAGAGAATCTTTTCATCAAGATTAAAGTAATTTATGTTGACACTCCAGTAGTTCCGTAATACTTGGTAAGTTACGGGTAAAGTTTGTGTTAAGTCTGCTCTACGTAAGGTAAGCTAATATGGGATCAGAGCGACAGCCTAAAGTGGTATCCCAACTACCGAAATGTACACTTACCGGGAGTCAACCGCGAGAAAATTTGATCACAAGGCGATAACGTTAACTTTACGCTGGACCTTTGGCCTGCGGCAGCAAAGTTATTTTCTAAAATTCCCGATCTCTTGAAAAACCAGTATGCTTACCCAGATTCTGAAACATTTCATCTGTTTATAATTTCTTCTAGAGCATTGGAATGTATGGAGTGGCCTTCGTTGAAGGCACCCTAAAGTCAACTCCCTTCCACGTAATACACCTGGTAACCAAGAACGTATTTAGGGGTCAGGGGGTCAATGAAAATATGCTTTGTTTAACATTTGTTGTATAATCGAGATTTTTTTATATCAACTTATTTCAAGGCAACACGTATTTAGTTTTTATTATTGCTATATTTAACATTAATTTGATGTGTGCGAGTGTCTAAATAAAGCTAACGTAGTACAAAAACTCATTTGTTGCATATCAACAACATAAAAAAAGGTAAAGTGCTCCCTTGTGCATAACACCACGCCATGAAGGCGTATAGGAGGTGTGGGGGTAACGCCCCACACTTTCTTGATCCGGTCGTGAGTGGGGGCGATGTGATCAGCATCACGCCCCTTGACCGCCTTTACCCCCCAGGGTTTCCCCCAGGTACCCACCCATGTTATTCGACGCTGGGTGGGCGCGCCGGGGCCGCCTCCAACGTTAGAAAAGTTCCCGGATTTGAACCGGCCGGGGGTCGGACCCGGGACCTTTTAGCATGGTAGAGACCCTTGGGCCTCGACCCCGACCCCCCCCCCCCCGTCCCCTGAAAGACTTACCAAATACTAACATGAGCTAAACAATGAAAATATACGTGTTTAGCATTTGCTGTATAATCGAGGGGTTATTTATTTACTGTATTTCCGCCGAACTTTGAATGACAGTACCGAAGATATTAATCTGAAACTAATTTTCGTCAATTGGATCTAACATTCTCTCTTGTTATTTAATAAATTTTCAATTCTTTATCTATTTGGCACTGATTTCCTTGCCGGGGCAGTTGCTTTCATACAAATTTTAGCAATCTTAACTACACGTGGTATGCTAGATAATGAATACATGGTTTTTATATCTCTATTCTTACACCATTTTTTAAACTATTAATGTAATAATAGCAATACTATATGAATTATTTATTAATTAATATTATTTTAATCTAATTTAATATAATTATTTTTATTGCAATGTTGTTATTATTATCATCATCATAATCATTATATCTGAGACACTTGGTTTGGACCCCCCAAAATACATTTCTAAATACTAACTAATAATACTAATTTCTAAATTTCTAAATAATATCTAAAACGTTGCAAGCCAACGAGGCTCTGGCGTCTGGATGTACAGTCAGTATATTATTTTGTAGGGCTGTGTTGTTCTGCGTTTTGTCCTCACATGTACCGAGTGCCCAATTACAGCATCAGCTTTTACCCTAAAGGAGATTTTAATCCACACAGACAAAAGCAAGTGGTCCCAAGTGCTGACGCACCCAAAATTTTAATTCCATTCTTTCATTCCTTCTAGAGTGTTCTAGTGAATCTTGCTGTTGTCTAGATATTTGTGACAGAAAATAGACTTACGGTGTAACGAAATTATTACATATCTATAGACAACAGCGAGGTGCGGTGGTGTAGGCAGTTGGGGCGTTTGACCTCCACGTACCTGGTGGTAAAGGCGGCCGGAGCGTGGTGCTGATCACCTCACCTTCAAAATGGCCGAAATCGAGAATGTGTGAGGTTCTACCCCCACATCCCTTAAATGGCACGGTGCAATATGCACGGGAAACTTTATCTTTTTGTAAAAAAAAAAATCTAAGACAACAGCGAAAGCGAACCACACAAAAGATTCACTTTTGTTCAAAATTTGGAACATAGTAGCGGTTTATCGAAAAGCCTAATATTCAGCACAACCTTAACCACTACGCTACCGAAAATCACCAGATCCTAAATTTTGGCTTTAATATATGTCCAGAAAAACCAATCGACACTTGGAGGCAATTGTCGTTGTAGTTGGCAACTCTGCAGCCGTACGCCGTGTGAATCTGTGGGTTGTAGAAACTTTTTAAACTGGCTGTACATTGCGAAAAACGCTACACTTTCTACGCACGGCGTGATTTCATTCCAATGCAAGCGCCATTGGCGCGTACCGAACAGCCTTGCCCCACTCAGGATACGATCGCCGGCCGGCTTGAGAGCGTAACAAAACAACATGGCCGATTTCTCCTCGTCTCGCAGGGCAACATGGTTTCTGTCGCATCATCTCGCATCTGCAACAGCTTCCGTGTGGGAGAGCGTAGTGAGCCTGGAGGCTGTGTAAAATGACGATGGAGTTAAATTTATTGAATCGGTCCGCTGTGCTGGTTGGCCGGGCCTTGGCTATCTGGCAAAACTCCAACTCTCTTCCTTTCATACGATCAGTGTTGCCATCTTTCGAGGGATTTTTTTCACTCGTTTTTTTCCCTCCGTCATAAGATTGTTCTCGGTCTCGTCTTCTTCTTCAAATGTCTGTCTCGTTCTCGAACAAATTGTCTCTTTGGTTTAATTTTTTGTTATTTTAGTGTAGTTTTTTCTGCCACACTTGGCTAATCGCGACGATGAGGATGGGTGATGATAGGATGAAAATTGATGAAGGTACACTCACAAAGAATGGCCATTCCCAGCCCGGGATTCGAACCCGAGACCCCTGGCGTTGTAGCACATTGTAATAATCATTTTCGCCTTGGAGTTCCTGTCCCTCGTTCTGTCTGGGTCTTAAAATTCATATACATATGAAACAAAAAGTATTTAAAAAAATAGGAATAAACGAAAACACTCCATGAAAAACGCTTGAATA